>NC_054712.1:3237570-3445070 GCF_016097555.1 Gigantopelta aegis | reverse complement strand
TGCTTTAGTGGTGTTGTTAAACAAAACAAACTTTAACTTGTTTAAATAAACCTCAGCACATTGTAAACTACAGCTATTTGATGGCTAACATCTGGTTACAATATTTTGACATTTTGACATTTTGACATTACTTAGAAAGAGAGGAAAATACAAGTTGTTTTGTTTACTGACACCACTAGAGCACATTGACTATTGGATGTCAAACATTTGGTAATTTTGACTCGTAGTCAATAGAGGAAACCTGCTACATTTTTCCCTAATGTAGCAATGGATCTTTTATGTATACTTTCCCCAGACAGGAAAGCACATACCACGGCCTTTTACCAGTTGTGGTGTACAGGTTGGAACAAGAAAAAACACCATCAGCTGACCAGATCCACTGAGGTGGTTCGATCCATTGACACAAGCACCTCAGGGGAGCGTTCAACAGACTGAGCTAAATCCCTCCTAGAAAGAGAGATAAGAAATGTTTTATTTAACAACGCACTCAACACATTTTATTTACAGTTATATGGTGTCAGACATATGGTTATATCAAGGACCACACAGATATTAAGAGAGGAAACCGCTGTCGCCACTTCATGGGCTACTTTTTTTTATTAGCAGCAAGGGATCTTTTATATGCACCATCCCACAGACAGGATAACACATACCACAACTTTTGATATACCAGTCATGGTGCACTGGCTGAAGCTAGAAGTAGAAATAGCCCAATGGGCTAGAAAGAGAGGAAACCTACTGCTACCACATTGGTTACTTTTAGCAATAAATCTGACAGGGATCTTTCATATCTAACTGTCCCAAAGACAAGACAATACTCAAAACAGCTTTTTGATTGCCCAGTCATTGGTTGGGATGGGAAAAAGAACGAGTCCATTGGGGGTGATGGATTCTGGAACCCACTGCACCTCGCTAACTCAAGTAAAACTAAAAAGGGAATTCCCCATTTAAAAGATCCGGTCCAGATCCCACATATGTGCAATACAAGATACATTTATCACACAGTTTGAAAAAGTCTTTATCACTATATAGTATGATTGAATACATATGTAATAAAATATTGAACATGACTGAAAGTGAGGTATATAACTATTACATGTTGAAAGTTTGTCCTATTGTCCTATTGTAACATATTTCACCGATTTACACATTTTAAATATGTTTATTTAGTGTGAATGAGCGTGTTATATCACTGGAGTAGTTTTCAGTTAAAAGGTGCATACTGTAAATATGGGTTCAAGCAGATAATAAAAAAAACATGTCAAATGTGGATATCACGGGTTAGTCCCTTGAACCCTTCATATATTATACATATGACAGTTTGTTTGACCAGTGTGTGGGATACACTAGTATAGGAGTGTTTATGTACACGTAAAACACAACAACATCTCGGCCAATATTGCAGTGAAACCTCTCAAGACCACACCCTCTGTAAACCAGTATTCGAGTGTTTATGTACATGTAAAACACAACATCTCGGCCAATACTGCAGTGAAATCTCTCAAGACCACACCCTCTGTAAACCAGTATTCGAGTGTTTATGTACATGTAAAACACAACATCTCGGCCAATACTGCAGTGAAACCTCTCAAGACCACACCCTCTGTAAACCAGTATTCGAGTGTTTATGTACATGTAAAACACAACATCTCGGCCAATACTGCAGTGAAACCTCTCAAGACCACACCCTCTGTAAACCAGTATTCGAGTGTTTATGTACATGTAAAACACAACATCTCGGCCAATACTGCAGTGAAACCTCTCAAGACCGGACGTTTTACAGAGTCCCTTTTTAAAACACAGTAAAGAATGTAACCTCCCTAAACTGGATCCCTCTTAAACATGGACAATTGTCTTGGTGCCCAGGATGTCCAGTTTAGATGGGTTTCACTGTAGTTTATTTTACTGTATGTATGTGTGTAGCTAGATACATATCAACATGGTGAGCAACTAAACTTAAAGTCTGTTTTGTTTAATGACACCACTAGAGCACATTGATTAATCATCAGATACTGGATGTCAAACATTTGGTAAAATTTGATATATAGTCTTAGAGAGACACCACTAGAGCACATTGATTAATCATCAGATACTGGATGTCAAACATCTGATATTCATTACAATTCTTGTCATATACTGCACAACTGTATTCATATACATACATACATACACATTGTTTTATTAATCATTGACTATTGGATGTCAAACATATGGTCATTTTAACACACTCATAGAGATGAAATCCACTACATTTGTCCATTAGCAGCAAGGGATCTTTTATATGCACCATCTCACAGACAGGACAGCACATAGCATGGCATTTGATGTACCAGTCGTGGTGCGCTGGCAGGAGTGAGAAATAGCCCAATGGGTCCACTGACGGGGATCGATCCCAGACCGACCGCACATTAAATGAGCGCTGTACAAATGGGCAATGCACTGTCCCCAGTGAGTAAGTAAGTTTTAGTGTACAAATGTTCATTGTTATTGTAAAGAAATACAAGCTGTATAACAGGTGTATAAACAGTGGAAAAGGGAATTTAGTATCATGATGGTGTTGCATGTATATTACAACATTTTATTAGCCCATCAGGCACTCAGAAGCAGGGACATAAAAATCATTATATCTCACTGAGAAATTATTATGCATTCATGATTGGTGCGGGCAGGATGTAGCTCAGTGGTACAGCGCTCACCTGATGTGTGATCGATCTAGGATCGATTCCCGCCAGTGGGCCCATTGGACTATTTCTTGTTCCAGCCAGTGCTGCACAACTGGTGTAACAAAGGCTGTGGTATGTACTATCATGTCTGTGGGATGGTGCATATAAAAGATCCCTTGCTGCTAATTGAAAAAAGTAGCCCATGAAGTGGCAACAGAAGGTTTCCTCTCTCAATATCTATGTGGTCCTTAATCATATTTCCAACGCCATATAACCGTATATAACTTTGACAGTACTACTAAATATGATGTCATGACAATTTGGCAAACACACACAATGACATCACTTAGTTTAAATAATTTCTATTTATGCCTCTCAGTCTTTATTGTTAAATTTAGTAAACCACTTGCACCGACCAGTGATCCATAACTGGTTCAACAAAGGCCATGGTTTGTGCTATCCTGCCTGTGGGAAGCGCAAATAAAAGATCCCTTGCTGCCTGTCGTAAAGAAGAGTAGCCTATGTGGTGACAGCGGGTTTCCTCTAAAAACAGTGTCAGAATGACCATATGTTTGACGTCCAATAGCCGATGATAAGATTAAAAATCAATGTGCTCTAGTGGCGTCGTTAAATAAAACAAACTTTACTTTATTGTTAAATTTGTAATAAAATTTATTTTTTTATTCATTTCATTAGAGATATATTGAAAACAATAAATAGAAATTATTTGTGATGTGAATAAAATACAAAGTCATGGCAAAACTCAGAACAGTATTTAAAGTGGTTTATATCATTTCTTTATACATATACAAAAGATATATACATATAGCTCATTTCTTTATACATATACATAAGATATAGATATTGAAAATAAATGGCTTTTAAAGCATAAAAAATAGCAGATGTAATAAATAGAATAACAAAGTCAGTACCAGTGATTATCAAATTTATGTCCCTTGCGAAATAATTTTCATTTGTCACTCACTAGAGCTGGTGATAAGTAAAACGTCTTTCACTCAGGATATTACCTTTGAATATAACTCTGTACGTCAGATACACCACTGTATTGTGAATAATTCATGCCCAAGCCATACAGGGAATCTCAGCCTATTCACCTCCAGTTTTTTTATTATTATTTTTTTGTGGGGAGATTAGTGATCCATAGAACATACATAGTTATACATCACATATAAAACCAATTACATATTATACAGTAGCTTGTGTCAGCGATTTATGCATATTGATTTGACGTTCACACTTGTATATTTGATGTTGTGGTTTTAAGTCATGCTGACCTAGCACATACACAATATCAGTAATATGTACCATGGTATATAAATTAATGTAAAGCATTTGGCTGCACTGTGATGAAGACCCATGCAACTATAAACCAAGTTTTATTGACCTAAGACTTACAGTTTGTAGGAAACTGATCTGAATGTGAAACTTTAATGCAATAGTTGACCCTGTTGTTACCACCTCCAGTTACCACTTCCAGTTACCACCTCCAGTTTCAGTGGAAAAGTAAAGTTATTTAACACCATCACTAGAGGCACATCGATTTATTAATCATCGGCTATTCAAAATCAAACATTTGGTAAGTTTGACATATAGCCTTAAATAGGAAACCTGCTACATGTTTCCATTAGTAGCAAGGAATTATTTATATGTACCATCCTACAAACAGGATAGCACATACCACAGCCTTTGATATACGATAAGTGGTTCACTGGATGGAACGAGAAATAGCTTAATGTGTCCACTGGTGGGGATTGATCCAAGACCAACCACTGGGCTACGTGCCACTGCTCCATGGAATTAATGTTTTGCCTATCATAAAACATTTTGGGTGCACCATGAGGAACATCTATAGGTGCAACTGTAAACCAAGTTTCACTCACCTACAACTTATAATTTGTGAGAAACTGATCTAAAAGGGAAATTTTAATACAATAGTTGACACAATTGTCACCACTGCCATCACCTTTGGAAAAGTAATACTTATATCTCTTCTGTTTAATTTGTAAAGGCCGCATTGGTGGGCCCATTGGGCTATTTCTCATTCCAGCCAGTGCACCACGACTGGTATATGACTGTCTGTGGGATGGTGCATATAAAAGATCCCTTGCTAATAATGAAAAATTGTAGCTGGTTTTCTCTCTCAAACTATATGTTTGACATACAATAGCTGATGATTAATAAACCAATGTGCTCTAGTGGTGTCGTTAAACAAAACAAACAAAATTTGTAACGGTGAGACAATGCACCAAACATCAACAAAGTGCTTGATAAGCAGACATTGGTGAAGCAGCAGTGAGCGGTGGTGTATATTATTAATGGCCGACTCCCGTGAGTCACCCAGTTCCAACAGCTGGTGATCTAGACATCCTTGTAGGTTGCTTGCCACTAACAGCTGGGTAATCAGCTGATTGCTAGGCAATCAAATCCCAAACGATGTTATCATAACTCAGTCATTGAGATTAAACCAGCTGGAAAGTCCAGAACTCACCGAAATGAACAAACTACAGTAGCTATCTTGGTTTAATTAATTAAATGATGGCACACGATTATCATTAAAGAGATTCTATAATTAAGCGCTTCATTTTATTTTCTTGCTAATCTGCCTGTCTGTCTTTCTGTCTGTCTGTCTGTTTTTGACTTGTCTGTCTGCCTGTCTGTCTGTTTCTGACTTGTCTGTCTGCCTGTCTGTATGTCTGCTTGTCTGCCTGTCTGCCTGTTTCTGACTTGTCTGTCTGCCTGTCTGCTTGTCTGTCTGTCTGTCTGCCTGTCTGCTTGTCTGTCTGTCTGTCTGTCTATGTCTATTTCTGACTTGTCTGTCTATCTGCCTGTATGTTTGTCTGTCCACCTGACTGTCTGTCTCCTTGTCTGTCTGTCTGTTTCTGACTTGCCTGTTTATTTGCATGTATGTTTGTCTGTCCACCTGACTGTCTGTCTATCTGTCTGTCTCTCTTATTTGCTGGTTTAAATATGGATGGATGGATTGATGGCCAGATGGATGATGGATAGATGAATGGATGGATGGGTGAATTAATGGATGGATGAATGGATGGATGGATCGACGGACAGATGGATGGATGGATGGACAAATAGATGGATTATCATCACCATCAATCACATGACATGCTAAAAATATCACAGACACAGTTTGGTTTTAATTAACATCCATAATATATTTTATCATGGCTGAACTAATAGGCCTGTAGGACCGATATAGTCTGATATATCTGCTGTCAAACAAAATTTGATTCAAATTTAGTTAGATGGCAGATTCATCAGAGTAAACCGATATATGAAGTAGCGGGCTACAAATCAGTGGCATAGGAAGGTGCCAAAAAGTGTGTGTATGGGGGGGGGGGGGGGACACTTTCATATTTACACACTTTTACACTATTATAAAGCAAATATAAAGCAAAATATCTGAAAAGTGAGTCCCCCCTTTGAAACCAGACTTTTTACTTGGTTCCATGGGTGTCTGGTTTAACAGGATTTCACTGTATATAATAAATAATAAAATATTAAAAAGTAAATGTTTTGGACCTCAAATACCCCCCACCCCCACCTTTCCTACATCCATGAATAAAGGCTAAATATCGGGTTGCAGAGAGTACACAGGCCACTATAACTGAAGAACTGTGTGAGCCAGAGCAAACAGAATGTAATTATTGTTTTGCTGACATAATGTATGACTTGCATGTCAGTTACCCATCACTTCCACTTACACCAACACCAACCTGCTGCTATAGTTATACTACACCTGTGTACAAACGCCTTCATTTATTGCACTAGTGTTATATCAGACCATTAATAATAAAGTCCCACTTCATGAAGTGGAAAAGTGGAAAAACGTATGTAATAAAAACTAAAGTTTGTTTTCTTTAACGACACCACAAGAGTATATTGATTTATTAATTCTCTGTTATTGGATGCCAAACATTTGGTAATTTTGACATATAGTCTTAGAGAGGAAACTCGCTACATTTTTTTCATTAGTAGCAAGGGATCTTTTATATGCACTATCCGACAGACAGGATAGCACATGCCACAGCCTTTGAAATACCAGTCGTGGTGCACTGGCTGGAACGAGAAATAGCCCAATAGGACCACTGACAGGGGTTGATACCAGATCCCAGATTGACCGTGCAACAAGTGAGCACTCTACCACTGGGCTACCTAGGTGATTCCAGATTGACCGTGCACCAAGCGAGTGCTTTACCACTGGGCTACCCAGGTTACGTCCTGAAAAAGTATGTAATGCAGAACATTGAAATTTTTGCACAAAATCAGTTGACCAAGGTAAAATTATTATGCTGTGTCAAAGGGTTTGTTAACAAACAGTAATATCATATAACATCAGGCATTGAATTAAGGATTTATTTTAGAATTCCACCAGAATCGTAATCTTGATTTAATATAGATATGTTGGGATTCCTGAATCTCATAATCTTAGGAAAATCAGGGATTCACAGAAGTATTAAATAAAGCCGAGTTTGCAACCTGGCTACAGATTGTTTTGAAACTATCTTAACACTACGAAATCATAAAACAATCGTAGGCTATACCACCACTACAGCACACACCATAGTGACGTCAAAGACTACAATGGTTTTATGATTTCGCAGTGCTAAGATAGGTTCTAAAATAAGGACCCAGATTATTACATAGCTTTATAAGCCTACCTTCGGATTCGATTTCTACAATGTGCACTTTCTTCCCGTTCTTGGACGTGTCCCCGGGAACTGTGTCTACAGAATCGGTCCCACTTTCCTTGGTCCCACTTTCTTTGGAACCACTTTCTTTTGCTTCATTTTCCTCCGGACTTATGAATGCAGTTTGCTCGCTCACTGTTTCAACTTTGAACTTCATGATAATAAATTATATTTTCGTAATAATTTTAAAAGAATGAAATACAGACCAGTTTCCACTGAAATCACAGTCCGAACTTCACACTTCCAGCCTAGAAGAATATAACTTTTTAAAATTTCCTCTTGCGCAATATTGTGAAACGAAAATAGTTCAGGTAGAGTAATCCATGAATAATGAAAGCAGAAAGTTGCGAAATTCGACTGATACAACAAAGACTGCTCTGTTATCTCTGTAAGAACATTCACACATTAACCTGAAGAATTCCTCCTTTTCAAGAACACTATTTTTTTATATCCACTTATTCACTGTTCAACAATAGTAATTCACAAAAGGAAAATTTAAGCAGAAAATTCCAGTAACTATCACAAAGACTGTGCTATCACAACCTGTACAAATTCCTCTTTTTTTGTTAAACAGGAAGGAAAAATGTGTAATATTCACTTGGTCGATATTGTGAAACAGAAAGCGTTCAATAACAGTAATCCAAACACAACAACAAAATTTAAAACAGAAAATTCCAAAAAGAATTCACATTTTTTTAATTTGCTATTACACCTTATATGAATTCCTCTTTTCAAGATAAAAAGAAAATTTAAAAAACGATTCACCCAGTTAACAGCAGTATAGTATAGTCCATGAAATTTTTTTAAACAGAAAGTTCTAGAACATGAAACAAAGAGTTAACACTTTAATCACCATGACAACCAAAACGTGTATTTTGAAAAAGCTGTCCAGGAAATGGTAGAAGTGGTGACTCTTCTACACTCTTGTCATTGTGGTGTCCTTTGTAAACTGACCCCAACTAACGCTGATCGCACATCTCACATCCTTGAAATGAAATTACATCTGGCCAGGTCGTTGGATAGGCCGGTCCTTTGTGCCCCGATAGCAGAGCAGAGCATGTCACTCACTCGACAACGGCAGGTAACCGCCAATACACACATGCACACAAGATCGCAGCCTCCTAAAGCTATGAAAGCCTCGAAATTCTAAATCAATATTTACTGGCTGGCAGGACGACTTGCATCTTGTCTACTCCAGCAGTGTTCTGTTGTGAAATATAATTATTTAAAAAAAAAAAAAAGCCACCCCCCAAAAAAACAAAAAAAAAAACAATTACCCAACAAGAAAAATATCCCACTAAGATTTGTTTTATGTTAGATAATATATAGTTTCTAAAAATACTAATAATTATCCATAAATTTTATAAATATATATCAGTTGTGTAGTGTACTAATAACACTATATAATATTTACCTATTCATATTGCAACATTGTAAATTCCTAAAAACAGTAGGTTTAAATAAACAATTATTATACATGTACTTAGTCTTAGAGAGAGATAGAAATAAATAGAAAGACAACGGAGAGACAAAGAGACACAAAAATAGAGAGAAAGAGAGACAGACATGCATACAGAGAGAGTGAGAGAGAGAGAGAGAGAGAGAGAGAGAGAGAGAGAGAGAGAGAGAGAGAGAGAGAGAGAGAGAGAGAGAGAGAGAGAGAGAGAGAGAGACAGACAGACAGACAGACAGACAGACAGACAGACAGAGAGCAGGCAGGCAGAGAGAGAGAGAGAGAGAGAGAGAGAGAGAGAGAGAGAGAGAGAGAGAGAGAGAGAGAGAGAGAGAGAGAGGAGAGAGAGAGGCAGAGAGAGAGAGAGAGAGAGAGAGAGAGAGAGAGAGAGAGAGAGAGAGAGAGAGAGAGAGAGAGAGAGAGAGAGAGAGAGAGAGAGAGAGAGAGACGGACAGACAGACAGACACAGACAGTGACACAGACACAGAGAGAGAAAACAGAGAAAAGAGAGACAGAGAGAGACACACACATACAGAGACAGGCAGAAAAAGAAAAAGAAACAGAGAGAAATTAATTGATAGAAAGAGAGACAGAGAGAGAGAGACAGAGATAAGATAAAGAAAGATGGACAGACAGAGGGACAGGCAGATAGCAATAGGGAGAGACAGCCTGATAGACATGCAGACAAACAGACAGAAAGAGACACAATTATTATTTTTGAAATATCCGATTATAACAAAATTAAATTTTGTAAACATTTAGTTAAATTTCAATATTCTTCCCCTGGTAATGTATTTGATGGTTTACAATACGTTTATATACACACATGCCAACATGTATGGCAAATTCACTATACATGCTTTACATAATAGCACAAGAGCCATACAGACCCAAAGTTTATATTGTCAACAGAAAGTATAAATGTAGTTTTGTACCTGCACGTATAGAAAGCCTGTCACTCAGTATGTTTCTAACAGAAAGACCATTCAATGACTACAAAACTATCACAGTATTCACTTGCTATGTTTATAACAGAAAGACCATTCAATGACTATGAAACTATCACAGTATTCACTTGCTATGTTTCTAACAAAAAGACCATTCAACGACTATGAAACTATCACAGTATTCACTTGCTATGTTTCTAACAGAAAAACCATTCAACGACTATGAAACTATCACAGTATTCACTTGCTATGTTTATAACAGAAAGACCATTCGACTATGAAACTATCACAGTATTCACATGCTATGTTTATAACAGAAAGACCATTCAACGACTATGAAACTATCACAGTATTCACATGCTATGTTTCTAACAGAAAGACCATTCAACGACTATGAAACTATCACAGTATTCACATGCTATGTTTATAACAGAAAGACCATTCAACGACTATGAAACTATCACAGTATTCACTTGCTATGTTTCTAACAGAAAGACCATTCAACGACTATGAAACTATCACAGTATTCACTTGCTATGTTTCTAACAGAAAGACCATTCAACGACTATGAAACTATCACAGTATTCACTTGCTATGTTTCTAACAGAAAGACCATTCAACGACTATGAAACTATCACAGTATTCACATGCTATGTTTATAACAGAAAGACCATTCAACGACTATGAAACTATCACAGTATTCACTTGCTATGTTTCTAACAGAAAGACCATTCAACGACTATGAAACTATCACAGTATTCACTTGCTATGTTTCTAACAGAAAGACCATTCAACGACTATGAAACTATCACAGTATTGCTCAACAGTAATATAAACATTGTGTGGTCCAACTCGGAGAACTAAATTCTCCTTATCCCACATATTTCAAAGATTGTGGTATGTGCTGTCCTTTGTTTAGTTGTTTTTCAGATTAAAGTTAAAGGCTGTTTGTTTTTTAACAACACCACTAGAGCACATTTTGACCGTCTTAGAGAGAAACCCTGTACATTTTTTCTTTAGTAACAAAGAATCTTATATGCACCATCCCACAGACAGGATAACACATACCACAGCCTTTGATATACCAGTCATGGTGTGCTGGCTGGAATGAGAAATAGCCCAATGGGCTACTGAAGGGGACTGATCATTAGACTGTCTGTGCATCAGCCGAGTGCTTTACCACTGGACTACGTCCCACCCCATTTTCAATTTAGAAAATTATGTTATAAAATGTAGCAACACTTCAGTTAAAAACCTTGTATTAAAACACTGTTTACAAAACTTTGCTTCGCAATATTACATTGAGTCATAAATCACTACCCCTTTCCAAAATACCCCCCCCCCCCCCCCCCACCAATGCAGGAACAAGAGGGGGGAAAAGAAGATCAATGTGATTCTGTTTATTCTGTCATACTGAGCTGACTGTTGAAAAATATATGCTGGTATAAATGATCCCAGAGAAAATATTCCCAAGGGCAGTAAATCTCCTGTTACACACACACTCACTGCAGCTGGGGAACCTGTTAAAAAGATACCAGTTTACATGCTCGATTTTTATCTTAGGGGTGCTCCAGATTGCACCATATATGGGGTGGGTGGTGTGGGTGGGTAGAGTGGTGAGGTGAGGTGAAGGTTATTTAAAAAAAAAAAAAACTGATGAAAGAAAATTTTAATTAAACAAAATAATTGTTTTTGAGAGGTGGGAATGCGGAAGCACCCTGTATGCCCATCAGTTCAATTAAGAGGGTGCAAAACATTACGCTCCTTCTTTGTACAAACTACACTTCCCCTCTGATTTTGGTTAGCTTGAGGAAGTACAGAAGAAGTGTTTTATTTAACGATGCACTAAACACGTTTTATTTACGGTCACCTGGTGTCAGACATAGAGTTAAGGACCACACAGATGATGAGAGTTAGTTTGTTTTGTTTAATGATAGTTTGTTTGTTTGCAGGAAACCTGCTAAATTTGTCCATTAGTAGCAAGGGATCTTTTATATCCACTATCCCACAGACAGGATAGGACATACCATGGCCTTTGATATACCAATCGTGTTGCACTGGCTTGAACTAGAAATAGCACAATGGGCCCACCAATAGGGATCGATCCCAGACTGGCTGCGCATCAAGTGAGGGCTTAACACTGGGCTACGTCCCACCCCTGATGAGAGATGAAACCCGCTGCAGCTCCATGAGGTATTCTTTTCAATATGCAGCAACCCACAGACAGAAGAGCACATACCATGGCCTATGATAACAAATGGGGATTGATCCAAGACTGACGACACATCAGGCTTTACCAGTGGGCCATCTAGCTGGCTTTATCACGGGGCTATCCAGCAGGCTTTACCACTGGGCTATCTGACAGGCTTTACTAGTGGGCTATCTAGCAGGCTTTACCAGTGGGCTATCTAGCAGGCTTTACTTGTGGGCTATCTAGCAGGCTTTACCAGTGGGCTATCTAGCAGGCTTTACCAGTGGGCTATCTAGCAGACTTTACCAGTGGGCTATCTAGCTGGCTTTACCAGAGGGCTATCTAGCAGGCTTTACCAGTGGACTATCTAGCAGGCTTTACCAGTGGGCTATCTAGCAGGCTTTACCAGTGGACTATCTAGTAGGCTTTACCAGTGGGCTATCTAGCTGGCTTTACCAGTGGGCTATCTAGCAGACTTTACCAGTGGGCTATCTAGCAGGCTTTACCAGTGGACTATCTAGTAGGCTTTACCAGTGGGCTATCTAGCAGACTTTACCAGTGGACTATCTAGCAGGCTTTACTAGTGGGCTATCTAGCAGGCTTTACCAGTGGGCTATCTAGCAGGCTTTACCAGTGGACTATCTAGCAGGCTTTACCAGTGGGCTATCTAGCTTGAGGAATGCGATTTTCTCTCATTGACATTTTTTAGAGTGTTATTTTTCACTCTTCCAGGTTTCTTAAAAACATCTGTTAAACAATGGATGCATAGGAGAAAAGATGTTGATTCAGCAGGCATAAAACAATAATGACAGTCTCCCCGCCCCCCTCCCCCCCCAAACTCAATTTTGAAACTGTCCTTATTATTTTTTATATTATTGAAAACAAAAAGGTTTGAGGAAAACTTAGAGAAAAAACATGCTTCAAATGAATAGTGTAATACAGTTTTTATGACACATTTATGGTTGACATATTGCAAAAAAAAATGCAGACCCTAGTTTCAGTCCATAAAAATGGACTCTAAATTTAGTTAATCTACAAACCTGCAACACACATTTGGAGAAGGTTATAACAGAGAGAAGCTAAAGTCTGTGATGTTTAAACGGGGAAATACTGTCAAAAATAACTAGAGCTTGTCTCGATAACCATTACTTCTCAGACAAACGTGCATTTTTATGAAAAATGCATTTTGGGGTATTGCCAAAACCTGGATGAACAGAACCACTTCAGGTGTAAAAAATGAATATTCTAAATAATAAAATGTAAGTACTTCTAATTTAAAATTTTTTAAATGTCTTTAATAGTGATAAATATGTCGTAGTGTTTAAAAACTAGCGTCTGTCGCTTTAAGAATGGCTTTGGTCTTTATTAACTGTGAAAATGTGACTTCGATGATCTAAACACAATATTAATATCTACAATCGTATTAGTATCCAGTTAGATATTACTGAAATCACTTTGCTATCAGGTTACTGATTACCTACATACCTCACCACTTAAGCTTATATAGCTATTTGTTCATTGTACACAGGAGAGGAAAGGAACGAATGTAGGTTTAACATTTCACTTTATTTCCTTGCTTATATCCAGTTACGGCTGTCTTGAATTTGTTTCATAATGGGGCGAGACATAGCCCAGTGGTAAAGTGTTCACTTGATGCGCATCAGTCTAGGCTAGGATCAATCCCCATCGGTGGGATCATTGGGCTATTACTTGTCCCAGCCAGTGCACCACGACTGGTATATTAAAGGCCGTGGTATGTGCTATCCTGTCTGTTGGATGGTGCATATAAAAGATCCCTTGCTACTAATGGAAAAATGTAGCAGGTTTCTTCTCCAAGACCATGTCTGAATTATAAAATTTTGACATCCAATAGCCAATCATTAATAAATCTAGTGGTGTCGGCACTGGGATACGAACCCAGTACCTACCGGACTTAAGTCATCCACTACTCCACTGACACTGGTATATATATATATATACTGAACAAAAAAAGAAACTTCCGATTTGTACATATAGTATTTGTTGTGTTAAAGAATTCATAGTGTAATGAAATTATATAGGTAGTATTAGCCTTGAGCTGTATTATCAGGATTCATGAATTTTATCGATTATGTTTGCACTGTTAATCGTCGACAAAGTGAAATTCAATTTGCATGTGCATGCATGGTTCGACATGTCCCGTGTAGTATTCGGTCAATTTGTTTTACTTGTCTTACTGACATCGTTGTCAAGTGAACGAAAACGCTTCAAAATTTGTAAAAAAATTAACGTTTTTTACATTGTAGCATTTTTAGTATGCCAAGAATACCCAATAATTTACGCGAACGGGCGATTGGCATGCTTGATGCTGGCATGTCGACAGAAGACGTTGCAAGGCATGTCGGGAGTTCTAGTCGAGCGATACAAAATCTTCGCATAAGATTTCGAACGACAGGAAGCACCAACGACTTGCCACGTCGTGGACGTCTGCGTGTTACAACGCGTGGTCAAGACCGCTATATCATGAACACGCATTTACGCAATCGATTCCAAACTGCCACTGCTACTGCTGCTAACACACCTGGGCTTCATAATAACCGAGTCAGTGGGCAAACTGTTCGTAATCGTCTGCGGGAGAACAATTTACATGCACGACGTCCTTACGTCGGATGCATTTTAACGCAACGTTATCGTCTTAATTGGGCACGTGTACATACTCGTTGGATACGGCGACGCTGGAATACCGTTCTTTTTTCGGATGAATCCAGATTTTCTTTACAACGTGGTGATGGCAGGGTGCGCGTCTACCGTAGGAGAAATGAACACTATGCTGACTGTTGTGTTCTTGAACAAGATTGTTTTGGGGGTGGGAGTTCTGTCATGGTCTGGGCAGCCATTGCCCATGATTATCGTTCACCACTAGTCGTCATTGATGGTAATTTAAATGCTCAACGTTACTGCGATGACATTCTCGCTCATCATGTCATTCCTCTGTTCCATAACAACGCCAACATCTCGATTTTTCAGCATGATAATGCCACCTCTCATACAGCTAGAGACACTGTTAATTTTCTTAGGACAAATAACATTGATTTCATTGATGACTGGCCCGTTAAAAGTCCTGATCTCAACCCCATCGAGCATGTCTGGGATAGTCTGGACAGACAATTGAGGCGTCATCCCATCCCACCCGCTAACGTCAACGAACTTCGTCAAGCGCTCATTCAGGAATGGAACAATATTCCACAGGCAGAAATCAACACTTTAGTCAATTGTATGCGCCTGCGATGCACTGCAGTGGTCAATTCAAGAGATGGTCATACCCGTTATTAAGTGGGTTTTTTTTTTTTTAACCCCTACCACACTTGGTCAAAATTTCTCCCAGTATCTGTTAACGTATGGCCATGATTTTTGCACCAAACGATGCATCATAGAACACTCTTTAAACGCATATATAACAATTATTCTCCCGGTTTGTTTTCATCAAGTTATGTTCAAGCGAAGTTAGCGGAAGTTTCTTATTTTGTTCAGTATATATATATTGCAGTTGTGTGGGTACACTTAAAATAGGAACAGTTAATTTACTATATTTAAATTTAAAAAATTCCTTTTTTTCTAAATAAAAAAATACATTAAAATTGTATCAAATTTTATAAAAAAAAGTTACTATACATTAAATCCTTTTATCTATATTTTTTCAGACTTAAAATATAACTAGTACCGGTGTTCCGATGATCAGTTAAAAGTTATCTGGTTTGTGGATTAACTTGTTGACTCTATTTCTAACAGCTGCTTCAAGATAAAGCCGCTGACTTATTTACACAAGATATAGTTCTCCTGTCCTGGTTCACACAGGTAATACCCATCTCGGGGTCGTCAAACAGATCCCGCACGTTGGGGTTGGTTAGAGACTTAGGGCTCAGTTGTAGAACGCTCGCTCGATACACAATGAAAATAGGAAGTTTGTTTACTTACCACTAGAGCAAATTGATTTATTAATCTCTGGCTATTCGATGTCAAACATTTGGTAATTTTCACATTGTGGTCCAAGAGGAAAGCCACTACATAGAGGATATTTCATGTTTTTGTCAAATATGATTTATATCTCATCGAGTGAAGTTTGCAATATCTCAAGAGTCGCGATTTATTTTTTAAATGCCAGCAACAAAATAGTTTTCTTACATTGAAGATAACATTTTCTAGAGTGATGATAATACATTTTCACTCTAAAATGTGTTATTGTCACCGAGTGACTGATAACACTTTCATTTCATTGATATTTTTAGATATTTCACTAAATGTTATATAATATATATATTTTTTATTTAGTAGCAAATGATTTTTTATGTGCACTTTCCCACAGGCAGGAAAGCACATACCACTACCTTTGACCAGTTGTTCTGTCTGTAAGAAAGTGCATATAAAAGATCCCTTGCTGCTCTAGGAAAAATGTAGTAGCGGGTTTCCTCTGATGACTACGAGTCATAATTACCAAATATTTGACATCCAAAAGCTGATGATTAATTAATCAATGTGCTCTAGTGGTGTTGTTAAACAAAACAAACATTAACTTTGACCAGTTGTGATGCACTAGTTGTAATGAGAAAAAAATCTAATCAGTTGAATGGATCTACCGAGGTGGTTCGATCCTGCGACATCTACTGACTGAATGAGATGAGCATGACCAATTAGTTTGTTTCCCATTCCAACCAGTCATTATGAAACATTGAGCTGAAATTTAAACTACATGTACAGCTATTTAGTATCTTAACATTTCATTATTTTAACATTTAAAGAGAAAAAGAAGAGAAGAAACCCGCTGCTGCCATCACATAGCCTGGTCCTACCGGTAAAGCAGCAGATCTTTACATGCACCTTCCCATAGACAGGACAGCACATACCATGACCTTTTGATGCACAAGTCATGTATCACTGGTTGGTAATTTTCTCTGATTGGTTTTTTTCCACCATCCCAACCAATGCCCTATCTTTATTAATCATTTGCTGTATATGGTATGTGCTGTCTTGTCTGTGGGAAAGTCCATATAAAAGATCCCTTGCTGCTATAATTGAAAATGTAGCGGGTTTCCTCTGAAGACTATACTACTTGTACACAATGTACATGTATGTCACAATTATCAAATGTGTGATATCCAATAGCCGATAATTAAAATCAATCAATGTGCTCTAGTGGTGTTGTTAAACAAAACAAATATTTTACATTTGAATATCTGCATATTAGTTAACCACACCCAACACGCGTTAATCCCCGGCTATTGGGTATCAACATCAACAGTACATATAACTGGTCATTATCAACTGCCATGCTTCGCCGAGCTTTAATAACATGACACTGTGCATAATATGATACCCTAACCTGCATCCCTCATACCAGGGCCGTACATAGTTAGGAGAAGGGAGCAATTTAAGGGGGAAGCTGCACCCTCAGAAAAACATCTTCCCCTAAAAATGTCCTTGTTAGTTTAAAAGTTCATGTTTTATCTGCTTGTAGAAGAGCCTTGATTACTATGTCCTGTTATTGTACATACTATCACCCCACTTATTTCAGACTAGATACAGCCCTGCACTTGTATTTATGTCCGTCAGTTAATTCCCTCACTGGGATGAAATACAACACTGAATTAAAATATTGTAATTTTAACTTTGTGGGGACACACTGTGAACTTTTCATCAACGAATAAAGAACAGCTTTTTTTGTAAGTGCTAAGATCTAGAACTGTGTGAAACTGTTTTATTTAACGACGCACTCAACACATTTTATTTATGGTTATATGGGATCAGACATATAGTTAAGGGCCACAAAGATATTGAGAAAGGAAACCTGCTGTCACCACTTCAAGGGCTTCTCTTTTCGATTAGCAGCAAGGGATGTTTTATATGCTCCATCCCACAGACAGGGTATATTAGTAGTATATACCACGACCTTTGATGTACCAGTTGTGATGCACTGGTTGGAATGAGAATAGCCCAATGGGCCCACCGACAGAGATCGATCCCACACCGAGCGCCTACCACTTTCCTGCCCCCTAAATTTGAAGAATTAACACACCTAGCTCTGAATTCATAAAGGTACTTAAAGACTTAAGTATGTTTTTAAATATGAAGCTTGTTTTTAGATACTTAAAAAAAGAGAAATAAGGAACAAAAAAAAGCCCTGTCTGTCTATGTTTCATATGAAAATAGTCTTCTGTAGACCAAGTAACATGATATAAAACAGTCTTCCGTAGACCAAGTAACATGATATAAAACAGTCTTCCGTAGACCAAGCAACATGATATAAAACAGTCTTCCGTAGACCAAGCAACATGATATAAAACAGTCTTCCGTCGACCAAGCAACATGATATAAAACAGTCTTCCGTCGACCAAGCAACATGATATAAAACAGTCTTCCGTCGACCAAGCAACATGATATAAAACAGTCTTCCGTCGACCAAGCAACATGATATAAAACAGACTTCCGTAGACCAAGCAACATGAAATAAAACAGTCTTCCGTTGACCAAGCAACATGATATAAAACAGTCTTCCGTCGACCAAGCAACATGATATAAAACAGTCTTCCGTCGACCAAGCAACATGATATAAAACAGTCTTCCGTCGACCAAGCAACATGATATAAAACAGTCTTCCGTCGACCAAGCAACATGATATAAAACAGTCTTCCGTCGACCAAGCAACATGATATAAAACAGACTTCCGTAGACCAAGCAACATGAAATAAAACAGTCTTCCGTTGACCAAGCAACATGATATAAAACAGTCTTCTGTCGACCAAGCAACATGATATAAAACAGTCTTCCGTCGACCAAGCAACATGATATAAAACAGTCTTCCGTCGACCAAGCAACATGATATAGGTTGCATAGTACTAAAGAAGAGAGTACCGTGTCAAAGTTTGATGTGCACCGTCAAATATTTACGGAGTAAAAGCAGCTGTGGGTGTGATTGGTAATAATATGTGACATTGATTATTTGTGCAAATACTATTATCCATTGACAATAAATAAATACACTTTTATTTGTTATACAGTTGTTATGCAGTATATACCAGAGGTTGAAACTAATGCGGGGTACCCCCAAAAATGGAACTGCAATTTTCAGCAAAAATGACGGTTGCTATTAAAAACATAAATTAAATCTCTTAAATGATACGTGACCCCCCATTTTCTTGCAGCTAGATTAGATGTGAGGTGCCACACTTTCTATTGCTGTACTTCCTGGGTGTGTTGAAACGCTGCTTATATCAGTTTTATTAGTAAATGTTAACATTATCGGCAATAGGAATTGATTTGGTCTAATGGAACCTATAGCATATATTCACTATATTATCATTATTTTATATTGTGTGCCATTTACTGTTATTTGACAGTCATAATTGCTTAATTAGGTTACACTCAGGCATGGGAGTTCATAATGACCTTGACCTTGGCATTAATTTACTGTGCACTGCTGAGAATAGAGTTTGAAAAAAAGTCTGTGCTGACCAATTGGAGATTTTGGCCCATATTTTTTACTTAAAATATTTTAAAGCTTATTTATCCAAGGTGATGGACATGTCATATAACACTAATCTTATTTAGGATAATAAGTCTAGGCAAGATGAAATAAGCTATTAGTAATAATTTATTTTTCGTTAAAAAATAATGTTAGCTGATATTAGGTTAAGCTTTTAGATCTCCATTAACAATGTGTATTTGAATGCAATTGGCTCTGGAATGACTATATTTAAATAACCTGATTTCTGCTGTAATTTTAACATACTTTTTAGGTTGGTGAATTATGTTTTAGGCAAATATGGGAGTTTTTACAATTGTTTTTGTGAGTTTGGCAAAAACATTAAAATCTACAGAAGTGGGTTCTGTGTAGCCATTTTGCATTCTCTTCTTTATTTGTACACAAATATAAACTTGGTAATGATAGCTTTAGGTCAGTTCATTAAATCTTGTCCATATATTCAGTGAGTTTTCTATAGTAAAGGGTATTTGAAGTATATACCAAGTACAAGAGCAATTTTGACACATTTGTTAATCTACCTAGGAGTGTGTTAGTATTATCTTCCACTATTACCACACTTGTAAAGCTATATTTTCCAATATTACTATCTAAATAATGTGTTACATTACAGATTGTAGTAATGCATACGATATAAATATTATATTCAGTTAAAACAGAAAATAATTAAAGAAAAATGGCTTTCGCACTCTTTCGGTGGATTAAATGTGTTTTTTTTATGACAAATAAAAAATAAAGATGTAAAACCCTAATGATAACTCTAGATATGATACATGTCTGTAAGCACCAATCACTGGAGATTATTAATAAAATATCAACAGATATATTGGTAGCTGTCAGTGGATTTAATAATGCATATATAAAAACCAACTAGGCTGATGGGTTTGAAAATATTGCATTCAGTGACTTGACATCCAAGCATAGTCCATACCTTGGGTGTTTACCCCACCATGATGTGTACCACATTAATTTAATACTATTTGTGGATGCAGTGGTGTTCATTTCAGATACCACATATAATATGCTTTTTTTCTAGTGAACTTCTTATCATATGCCCATTAAAGTCTTTCAAAACACAGGGTCACTGCAATAAATGAGTTTTAAGGTAATTATTTATTGGAAATGAGAGACTCTGACTATGCATGCACACACTACATATACAACTAAGCATACACAACCAACCCATAGTATGTATCTTCAAGAGTAGTATTTTTATTTATTATTTGTTTTAAATATGATACATTGCATTTGTATACAACTTTGCATAACACTGATGCTTCCTGAGGTGTACATTAAATCAGGTTGCACTGTAGGAACAACACTTTCAATTATGTTGTCACATCATATCAGAACACAGAAGATCCTGATAGTCATGAAAACACCCAATTGGACACTTTTTGAAAAATATTTTTTTTGGATATAGGTTGCATAGTACCAAAGAAGAGAGTACCGTGTCAAAGTTTGATGTGCACCGTCAAATATTTACGGAGTAAAAGCAGCTGTGGGTGTGATTGGTAGTAATATGTGACATTGATTATTTGTGCAAATACTATTATCCATTGACAATAAATAAATACACTTTTATTTGTTATACAGTTGTTATGCAGTATATACCAGAGGTTGAAACTAATGCGGGGTACCCCCAAAAATGGAACTGCAATTTTCAGCAAAAATGACGGTTGCTATTAAAAACATAAATTAAATCTCTTAAATGATACGTGAACCCCCATTTTCTTGCAGCTAGATTAGATGTGAGGTGCCACACTTTCTATTGCTGTACTTCCTGGGTGTGTTGAAACGCTGCTTATATCAGTTTTATTAGTAAACGTTAACATTATCGGCAATAGGAATTGATTTGGTCTAATGGAACCTATAAAACAGTCTTCCATCGACCAAGCAACATGATATAAAACAGTCTTCCGTCGACCAAGCAACATGATATAAAACAGTCTTCCGTCGACCAAGCAACATGATATAAAACAGTCTTCCGTCGACCAAGCAACATGATATAAAACAGTCTTCCGTCGACCAAGCAACATGATATAAAACAGTCTTCCGTCGACCAAGCAACATGATATAAAACAGTCTTCCGTAGACCAAGCAACATGAAATAAAACAGTCTTCTGTAGACCAAAGTAACATGATATAAAACAGTCTTCCGTCGACCAAGCAACATGATATAAAACAGTCTTCCGTCGACCAAGCAACATGATATAAAACAGTCTTCCGTCGACCAAGCAACATGATATAAAACAGTCTTCCGTCGACCAAGCAACATGATATAAAACAGTCTTCCGTAGACCAAGCAACATGATATAAAACAGTCTTCTGTAGACCAAGTAACATGATTTAAAATTTGGCAACTAACAGAGAATATGGAGGTCTCCTTCACAAATAGAGGTGGAATGTGGCCCAGTGTTATAGCACTCGCTTGATGCACAGTCGGTCTAGGATCAATCCTCGTCAGTGTGCCCATTGGGCTATTTCTCGTTCCAGCCATTGCACCACGACTAGTGTGTCAAAGGCTATGGTATGTGCTATCCTGTTCTGTGGAATGGTGCATATAAAAGATTCCTTATTACTAATGGAAGAATGTAGCAGGTTTCCTCTCTAAGACTATGTGTCAAAATTACCAAATTACCACATCGAATAGCCAATGATTAATAAATCAATGTGCTCAAATAGTGTCAGTAAGCTAAACAAATACCCCAAAAACTAATTTTCCACATGTATTATATAGTGCTGTCACATTAAAGGTTAACAAAGATTTAATTTTAAAAAATCCCTTGTTCTATCAAGTTGTAAAGTAAAAGTAAAGTTTGTTTTATTTAACGACGCCGCTAGAGTACATCGATTTTTTATCTTATCATCGGCTACTGGACGTTAAACATATGGTCATTCTGACACTGTTTTTTAGAGGAAACCCACTGTCACCACATAGGCCACTCTTTTTACGACAGGCAGCAAGGGATCTTTTATTTGCGCTTCCCACAGGCAGGATAGCACAAACCATGGCCTTTGTTGAACCAGTTATGGATCACTGGTCGGTGCAAGTGGTTTACACCTACCCATTGAGCCTTGTGGAGCACTCACTCAAGGTTTGAAGTCGGTATCCGGATTAAAAATCCCATGCCTTGACTGGGATCTGAACCCAGTACCTCCCAGCCTGTAGACCGATGGCCTAACCACGACGCCACCGAGGCTGTTTTGTCAAGTTGTTGTCAAATATCAGGAGATGACATTATAAGTTGTAGAAGCATCACGAGGGGTATATGGCTTTTTATGTACCCTCTGTGTGTTCTTTTACCCCGATGCTTATACAATGAATTTATCTTGCCGACATGTTAAACCATATAGCCAAATAATCAAAATAACGCCAGACAATAATTGTTAACAATTTATTAACGGTGCCATACCACGTAGACGTGAACGAAACCACTTGCCAGTGATGAAAAATAGTTCCATCGATAAACAAATTTTTAACTTCAAATGTTTGTAATACGAAATTGTCTGAAACAGATATTTATATACTTGATTTATTATCAGTTATTTATAATCTAATTATTGCTTTAGCATTAACTGGGGTGGCTGGAAACTGTTGGAAATTACAGACGGGGTATAAGAGAATTTGGCTTCGCGCCCACAGGGGTATAAGGGATTTGTCCAACGGCAAACAACCAATGAGATTAAAGAATTTTACATGAAGGCGAGATAATACGTTTTAATTTCCAATAAAAAGGATTTCAATTTCATAAAAAAAATATTGAAAATCCTGTATTAAAATTGCTTTTTGGCTAAAAGAAAAAGGAAACATGAGTTAACTTGAATACTGACATAATTAATGTGATTTCCCCATCAGCAGCTGTTTAGTGTGTGTACAGAAAATGGTCTAGAGTAGTGTCACATATGATTAATCATTCTTGTTTTCAAATAGTTGGAAATATTTAACATTGATATTTTAAATGTTTAACAGTAGTATTTTAAATGTTTAACACTGATATTTTAAATGTTTAACAGTAGTATTTTTAAATGTTTAACATTAGTAATTTAAATGTTTAAAATTAGTATTTTAAATGTTTAACACTGTTATTTTAAATGTTTAACATTAGTATTTTAAATGTTTAACATTAGTATTTTAAATGTTTAACACTTATTTTAAATGTTTAACATTGACATTTTAAATGTTTAACACATATTTTAAATGTTTAACACAGATATTTTGTAAGATGTTTTGTGGCACTTAAGCCTAGATCACATTATACAACGCGACTCAACTGGACGGTCGCGTCGCGTCGTGGGCCACGATCGCTGACCAATTGGTCGTGTCTGAAATCCGTTCACACTATACAACGCGACTCAACTGAAAAAAAGTCTTGTTAATTACCCCTCTTTTAAAAATCTAAGATGAGTCCAACAAGACACTGAAGAACTCGGACTGCCGTAGTTGACATGATGATGTTAAAACGACATCGTCTGAAGTGACATGGTACTTGTGAATGGTGTTTTGTTATACATTATTGATGCCTGTCCCCAGCGACAATTCATTCACACAGGTACCTGTATCCGTTTCAAATCGAAATAATGTACAATTTACATTGTGTGCGAGAGAGAGAGAGAGTCAGTCACAGGCGCCTTAAGTGAGTGGCAGGAATCTGAAAATAATATGAGGGACAGTTAATACATTACTGGAATATCCAATTGTTGGCACCTTCTGACAGGACTAATTGCATACTTATCCACAAATAGGTTACCCCCCACCCCCCACCCACCCACACACACAACACACAAAATTCCAAACAGAAAAGTAGCAAAAAAGATAAGAAAAAGAAGGAAAAACCCCCAAAAGACAACAAAACAAAACACAAATAAAAAAAATAAAAAAACACCACACACTTACACACTGTAAATTGTCTAGTAACATGACATACGGTATGCTTTCTGTTTATTAGCAATGCTCTGGAATAAAAAGGTTCCACTCAGGGTCCGAGGAGAGTATTTGAAGAGGGAAGGGGCTATAGGGAATTTGAGGCATGCTCCCTCCCCGACGGCCGATTTTTCAATACACACTACACGACGCGACTCAACTGTTGAGTTAAGTTGGGTCGCGTCGTATAATGTGATATAGGCTTTAGCTGAAAGTGAAAGTAGGAATAACACTTTGTACTTGTTACTGCGACTACAAAGAATATGTATACACTACACTAGATTGGAAACTGTATGGATCATACAATGTAGCTAATCATTTTATTATAAAGTTCACCTTTAAGATATGTCAGACAATTGTAACATTAATAACTATATTTTAAGGGTGAGAATATTGTTTATTATAAAGTTCACCTTTAAGATATGTCAGACAATTGTAACATTAATAACTATATTTTAAGGGAAAGACTATTTTCCTTCATTGATAGTAGCTATGACAACAAGTGACATATCATCAGCAATCCCTCACAGCTACAACCTATTGCTATCTCTAGTTCTTGACTTGATAAACTCGTAGCCTCTATCTATCTCCATGTGACCTGTACTATGCAGAAGAGCGTTTAGATAGGGTGTCGTGGCCTTACACTAGGATTCCCCCCAAAATAAGATCACCTTGTAGATAGCCAGCCCTCATTAGCCAAGGTTATATACACGACTACATAGATACATGATATAATCGTTCATTTGACTTCTATAGTACTTCCCACATGGAACACCTTTTTTTCATATTATGAAGTTTACTACAAGTTATTTATTTCTGAACAGATTATTTTCTAAACTGGACAAAAAAAAAAAATATTTGTTTTTGTAATTTTAAAACACTTTTATTTTTTTTCTTACGTCAAACCAAACTAATATTATTTACAAAACACATTTTTGTAAGAGGATGGGACGGACTACAATTCATCGTACAATGTAAGAGAACCAACAAATATTTGGTGTTTTTTTCCCCCAATACTGTGATGGATGCTGGATAATAACAATCATTCTGAGAGTACTGCTAAAGCAATACATGTCCTCAACCAAGCCCAACACATTATAAATTTAAAGGCCATAAATTGGTAAATTGTCATAAAGTCAAACTTCATCTATAACAGTACATTGAAAAGCTATACACAAGATTTCAGCTATCTTGATCCGAATGCAAATTTTGTTCTGGAAAACAAATTTTCTTATCTCCTAAGTTCAAGGGCCACAACTCTGTGAAAAAATGGGTATATCGCCATAAAAGTCATACTTGATCTGTAACAGTACATGGTAAAGCTATACACAAAATTCCAGCTCAATATTTTGAGGCATTGCCAAAAACAAAAAAGTCTGGAAAACTAAACAGACCGTCAGACAGAAGGACGGAGATGAAACCTATAGTTACCTCCAGTTGGACTGGTAGGAAACTAATAACTAGCTAATGACGTAGGATGTCGGCTTCTTTCTGTCCAGGCTGAATGAAAACCCCTCGCAGAATTTCCCATTCTTACCTTCACAGGATAAAGCCGATACCCTACATCACTAACTAGCTATTCTCTATTTAACTCGATGTATGATTTATGGAGCACTGAAATATTGAGTCCACTGAGGGTGACTGAACCTATGACCCATCACACCTGAGGTTAGCACTCAACAATTCCCTAAAACTAGCGTAAACAAACAACTACATATAATGATAACAATAACAATGAAATACACAGTCAAATGTTATGTTTTATTTGCATATAACAACTAAACAGTCACAAACTCGTCAGCCTTGTTCAACTATAAAGAGAATAATTCCCATTATTAACAATACAAATATCACATCAATGGACTCTGGCATACAGAAGCTTTTGATTACAGATATCATCTTACATGCAATGAAATTCAAACTCTTTTAGAGCAGTATTTTTATACCTCCACAAAAATGTAGAAAAAAATATATAAATAACAATTCTTATACAAGTGGTATAGTTCAAGCTAATTTACTTGCAGTTTAGTTCATACCATTTTACTTGTAGTAAATCTGGAGTTAATTCAAAATAAATATATCAATACAAATGTAAGCAGTCCTAATTGCATTAAAATAGCAGTGAAATGAACAATTTACTCGCAGTAAAATCTAATTTACATGACAAGCCAATTTACTTGCAGTTACATGTAACGTTGTTTTTTCCTTTCCCTTTTTTTTTTTGCAGTTTTATTTGCAGTTAAATTTAAATAATTTTACTCGAATCCCTCACCCCAAAACCCGACCCCCCCACCAATAAATTTGAACTAAGCTAGTTACAGTATAACTGAAGTTGAATTTAATCTGTTAGATTCAGTAAATTGTTTATGACTAACATGTTCATGTAGTAAATGTTTTACTATTTACTTGTAGTAATATGCAGTCTGCTTTACATCAGTACTTGAATTAATTGCCAGTTGTTTAGCTTGCAATAAAATGTAATCTTTTACTTGCAGTAAAATTCAAATTGTTTTACTTATAGTAAATTGAACCTAAATTGCGTAGATACAAAAGTGCAACAAATAAAAAATTATTAAAAATAATAATTTGCACAATTTGAGCCACAAACTGCTTTGGTCCATCAAATATGACTAGAAAAACAAAAGAAAAAACAAACACAAATTTAAGTCGCCAATTGTGAACACAACAAAAACCTACAATAATATAGAAATCATATAAGCCTCTTAAAAACTGAGACAGATGATACAATTTATATTTTACACTTTGCTCCCAGCATAACATAAACACTGCATGGAACTAACATCAGATACTGCCACTGTTGTAGCAAAGAAAAAGAAGTTTATTTTGTTTAACAACACCACTAGAGCAAATTGACATATTAATCAAAGGCTATTGGGCGTCAAACATTTGACCTGTAGTCTTAGACAGGAAACCCGGTACATTTTTTTTTATTAGAAGCAAGGGATCTTTTATATGCACCATCCCACAGACAGGATAGCACATACCATGGCCTTTAATATACCAGTTGTGGTGCACTGGCTGGAATGAGAGACAGAGAGAGCCCACTGTGCCCCCTGACGGTGATCGATCCCAGACTGACCGCGCATCAAGTGAGTACTGTACCACTGGGCTATGTCCCCCCCCCCCAATCCAGTTGTAGCAAGTCTTGCACAACTAAAATCATTATTAAATTGTTATCTTCTATCAATGTCTTTGACAGAAGACAAACATTTAAGGGTTACTTACTATTATTAAAGTTTGCAGAAGCTCATATACATGCAGTTTAACATTTCACAATGTTTAAATTTTGGTGGTGTATGGAAAATTGCAAAACCAGTTATCTTTACAATCTAAAATGGTGTTTACTTATTAAATGTTTGGCATATTTACTTGTAAAAGGAAATGTTTTATTTAACAACGCTCTCAACACAACTTACTTGTAAAAAGTCTGAAATAAATAGGTCTATAATTGCTAACTTTAATATTCTGTAGATCCTGAAATTAATGTGTCCTTAAAGGAACATACCCTAGTTTTTAAACACTACGGCATATTTTTGACTATTACAGCCATTTTTGATAATGGAAATCATACTTTACTTAGATTTTATGGTTTAGATTATCAATTTTTATATATTTGAAGTGTTTTTGGTCTTCCTGGTGTTTTTAATATCACAAAATGCATTTAACATATTTTTAAAAACACATGTGCGTCTGAGAAGTAACAGTTATGGAGTCGAGTTCTAGTCTATTTTTAGAGCGTATTTCACCATTTCAAAGTCACAAACTCGTGTTTCACTCAATTGTAACTTTATCCAAATGTGTTACAGGTTTGTAGATTAAATAAACTTAGTGTTAATTTTCACGGGTTGAAACTAGGGTCTGTCCCTTTAATGGGAATGACGGTGGTCAAACTATAAAATGTGACATGAAATTAATGCGAGTGATCTCCTTTTGAAATATTAACTTTTCTATATCAATACCTTCAAGTGCCTCTTTTATTCTGGGGTTTTAACCAAATTCTCATTGGTTTGCCTTTTCACAAGTTGATCCACGCGTCCTTTTTTCCTTAATCACTCCCCCTCCTCCAATATTTCCTGGATCCATCCCTGTATATGCTAAAACAATTTTATGCCCATAGTTCAGTGACTGTGCCAAGATATGTAGCAAGATGTATAGTTATGTCAGTAGCAATATCCGACGTCAGTCCCAGGCAGTAATAAAATACCCCTCTTACAAAGTAAATAATTTACACAGATTTCGAGAGAACAAAACACAATATATAACACAGGCTGTTATCCACCCCTGTCGGTGAAACGAAGTTACAGCCAACATTCACATACACACTGTCAATAATTATATCCATATAAAATCTATACATACATAATATATGACCAATAATAATAATAATAATAGAAACAACAACTAAAGATGGATGCCATCTAAGTACAAATCTGCAGCAAAATTTACATTTTTATTTTTGGTGAAAATACAGCCAGACGTTGGTACCAAATGGCTTGATATATCGGTGGGTTGAGATAACACATAATAGATATTGGTGAAAATTATAATTAAATTATAATTATAATTAAGATTTTGGTGAAAATTATAATTAAATTATAAATACGATTTTGGTGAACATTATAATTAAATTATAATTAAGATTTTGTGGAAAATTATAATTATAATTATGTCACAGGACCACTTCTGGACATCAAGATCACCTGCTCAAGTTCAGCCAGCCGTTTTTCACAAATGTTTTCAACTATTTAGACTGGTTCTCAAAGTCGTAATTCAGTTTACTGTGTAATGTGAAAACCAGTCTAGCGAACGTTAACAACTGAACTTACCGCTGGACTAACAAGATGACAGAGGTCAAGGTAACAATGTTTGACTGTATATTCACGGAGACATGATTTTAACATTTTTCAGGGAAATTAAGACACAAAACAGAAAAGTAGACAAAATTAAAATCAGTCAATACAGAGATTAATAGTGTTTACTACAAGTACCAGTATTACAACCCTGCATAATATAATATATGTATGTATATAAAAGAAGTAATAATAAACGAGGAGAGACATTTTTATTACACTATAGTATTACCTGGTTTTACGCCAAAGAAAAGATAACTCCAGATATTTAAGTCAACCGTGACAGTTTCTTTTTCAACTTCGTGTAATCATGCATTCCTAAGTGAATATCAGTGATGAAGATTCTTATTAAAAGGACATTCCTGAGTTTGCAGTCATTGTAAGATAAAATTACATTTAATGTTTACAATGTCAGTGTCTATATATTCAATGCGATTTTGGTCATTCTAATGCTTTTAAGTAGCTAAAATTTCATTTTACTTACTAATATGTATATGTTTTCATATGTACAAAATTATTGTGAGGTAAAACCTAGCCTCGGCTTCTAGAAAGATTCAGGTGCTCAGAAACACTTTTCTTATAAAGACACTGATATTCTAAACTAGAAAATGCATTTCATACATAATTTTAGTCATTAAAATTCTCCGTCGGTCAGACACATCTTACAATGGCTGCAAACAGTCTCTTTAATTGATTTGGTGCACTTCGAGACACGCCTGTTAACCACTAGACAACAGTCTCTTTAATTAATTTGGTGCACTCCGAGACACGCCTGTTGACCATTGGACAACAGTCTCTTTAATTGATTTGGTGCACTCCGAGACAAGCCTGTTAACAACTAGACAACAGTCTCTTTAATTGATTTGGTGCACTCCGAGACACGCCTGTTAACCACTGGACAACAGTCTCTTTAATTAATTTGGTGCACTCCGAGACACGCCTGTTGACCATTGGACAACAGTCTCTTTAATTGATTTGGTGCACTCCGAGACAAGCCTGTTAACCACTGGATAACAGTCTCTTTAATTGATTTGGTGCACTCCGAGACAAGCCTGTTAACCACTGGACAAGTCTCTTTAATTGATTTGGTGCACTCCGAGACAAGCCTGTTAACCACTAGACAACAGTCTCTTTAATTGATTTGGTGCACTCCGAGACAAGCCTGTTAACCACTAGACAACAGTCTCTTTAATTGATTTGGTGCACTCCGAGACAAACCTGTTAACCACTGGACAAGTCTCTTTAATTGATTTGGTGCACTCCGAGACAAGCCTGTTAACCACTGGACAAGTCTCTTTAATTGATTTGTTGCACTCCGAGACAAGCCTGTTAACAACTAGACAACATTCTCTTTAATTGATTTGGTGCACTCCGAGACAAGCCTGTTAACCACTAGACAACAGTCTCTTTAATTAATTTGTTGCACTCCGAGACAAGCCTGTTAACAACTAGACAACAGTCTCTTTAATTGATTTGGTGCACTCCGAGACAAGCCTGTTAACAACTAGACAACAGTCTCTTTAATTGATTTGTTGCACTCCGAGACACGCCTGTTAACCACTAGACAACAGTCTCTTTAATTCATTTGGTGCATTCCGTGACAAGCCTGTTAACCACTAGACAACAGTCTCTTTAATTAATTTGTTGCACTCCGAGACAAGCCTGTTAACAACTAGACAACAGTCTCTTTAATTGATTTGGTGCACTCCGAGACAAGCCTGTTAACAACTAGACAACAGTCTCTTTAATTCATTTGGTGCATTCCGTGACAAGCCTGTTAACCACTGGACAACAGACGCAACTTAATTAATTTGGTGCACTTCGAGACAAGCCTGTTAACCACTGGACAACAGACACATCTTAATTAAGTACCTTCAATTCAGCCAGGGGCTATTTCAGATATTTTCACATCTGCACGCCTGAATCTGTTCTTACTTCAAATAATGCCTAATTACTTGATTTAATCCAGGGATGTGACACAGACAAGTATTGAAAAATAAAAACAGAAAGCATCTTTAAAATGCTAAAACTTCTGTACTTTAGTAAAGGTATTTTTCTTATAGCAGTTAGATTAAATACATATATTTTTAAACCCCTAAAAAAAGAAGAAATTAATTAAAAAGGTGGTGGTAGGGAATCATCCCCTTTTTAAGCTTTATACATTGTTCATGTAGCTAAAATGTCCCACCCCTTTTTTTTCATGTAATAATGTTTGAAACGGCCCTTAGTAAGTCATGACAATGAAACACTATTAATAAAAGAAGAAGAAAAGCCGCAACTCAACAAATTTACATAACAAATGATATGCTACAAAAACACACATATAATTTAAATGATATACTAAGCAACAAAAGAAATGCAAGGTGTACAATAATAATAAAACATTTTGTTTCCAAATGTTTAACATCCAATAGCTGATGATTAATTAATCAATGTGCTCTAGTGGAGTCGTTGAACAAAACAAACTTTAATAAACTTTGTTTTAGGCGATGGTGTGAACTAGACAAACTGAAACGTTGCAGTTGTGTGATTCCCAGCTAACATAAATTTAAAAGTGAAACCCCTCTAAACCGGACAACCTTCGAGACCAATACAATGTCTGGTTTTAAAGAGGTATCTGGTTTAGAGAGGAAGAAGGAAGGAAATGTTTTATTTAACTATGCACTCAACACATTTTATTTATGGTTATATGGCGTTGAACTTATTATTAACCTTCTGACTACTGCAGGCGAGATATCTCGCCCGACGTCACGTCAGTCGATATACTGTACACTGTATACAGTGCATTCCCCAATTCATATTTCCCGCCGTTTTGCACACGACACTCACCGGAAACGGAAATATAATTAAAGAAAAAAGATTTTTTTTCAAAATGGTGGTTTTTGTTTTGATTTTTTCAATTGAAAATACCTTGAAATTTTGAGTTCAAAAAGTGGTTTTCGGCAAGTATTTTCGCTTGACAACAATGGCGGCACGTCGCGGTAATTTTCAGGGATCGATAGCTGATTGTAACAGCTAATTTGATAATAAATTTGATCGTTTTACCAACAACGAAAATTACCAAATATTGCAATATGAATCGTAGTTCGGGTTTTAAAAAAAAATTCTGGTCAGAAAACCACTGTTATCGGGAATAATGGACATAAATACTGGACAGCTGGTCACAAATGCCCGTAAGTAAACGCAACTTTTTCGATTTTTTGCCTAATTTTAATCACCATTAGCCGATCTAAAATAATAAAAATTACAAAAAAAGACACGAAAATAATACTTACCGATTCATATATGAACTTTATTTCATGTATTTATGAAACATTTAAGTGAATATATGTGAGTAAAAATTATAAACTTGTACCCACTCAACGTGGTTTTTGTTAAAAATTAATCCAGTAGTCTAAAGGTTAAGGACCACACAGATATTGAGATAGGAAACCTGTCTAGTTTAGACAGGATAAGTTCTGTATGGATATTTTAAAAAGGAACAGCGAAAAATATTAGTTTTTGAGGGAATTCAGTTTAACTAAGGGTCTGGTTTTGAGAGGTGTCACTGTATACAACGTTGTTCATGATACAGTTTTTGGTAAATAAGACCGTCAAAACGGGCCCCCACTGTTCATAATATACTGATCATTTAACACAGAAACGGACGGAAGTCAGACTAAATTTTCAAGAAAATAAAGAAAACTTACTTAATAAAATGTATTTGGATTTCTTTTGTTGTCTAGTATATTTGATCCTTTAGGCCAATAAACACCAAAACAAGCATAACACAACACTAAAATCCCACACTTGTGTACAGAGACCACCATATGGACATACAAAATATGTCCAGTACCTGCAGGTGGTCTTCATATACAGGTTAATAGATATGTTTTAGTAAAATGGATATATCTTCATAAAGTGTCCTTTATATATACATGTAGATGACTGTTATGCAAAATGCCATTTATAATAAGTTCATTTGTGTTTGAGGATCTTAAGTTTGATAATAACTATATATACAAATGTAGTTTTAAAATACAAAATCAATGAAGTTTAGATCAAGTAATCTGTACAAGAGACTATGTTATCTTGTTCTTTATGAGAAGATTCTGTCCAACGCCCAGCCACTGGCCATGACAGAGACCTGCACTTTTAATCCTGTATACAATTCACAAAATCACTAGAGCCCCATTTAAAAAAGTGATCTTAGTGCTAAGATCACCTTAAGTGCACAATGCAGTAATGTAGTTTTTAATCTTTACTTCTTTATAGATATTTTTTAAAATGGCAACTTATCAATTAGGGTTTTGGATAAGGTTTGTTTTAAATGGTTTGTAAATGGCCAAGTTATAATTACAAAATGTTATTACATTTTGTTAAAAAGGTGGTGGAGACAAAGTGACAAGTAGGTAGACAAAAGAAGAAACCAGATTACTGTCAGAAACAAGGCAATGGTTGGAGTGCAATCGAGATTCTTATGGGAAAGGGGAAGACAATCTTTCTAGGATTCTCTCCCTAGTTTGAAACATTCTACATTTCTCTTTATTAATTCTATAAAGATTGTAACAAATTTCGACAAACCCCCAAAGATTGTACATTTTGGTCTATTAATTCTCGAAGGATTATAACAAAGTTTGACAAAACCCCCAAAGATTGTACATTTTTGTCTATTAATTCTCAAAGGATTGTAACAAAGTTCGACAAAACTCCCAAAGATTGTACATTTTTGTCTATTAATTCTCAAAGGATTGTAACAAAGTTTGACAAAACCCCCAAAGATTGTACATTTTTGTCTATTAATTCTCAAAGGATTGTAACAAAGTTCGACAAAACTCCCAAAGATTAAAAAAATTTGTCTATTAATTCTCGAAGGATTGTAACAAAGTTTGACAAAAAACCCAAAGATTGTACATTTTTGTCTATTAATTCTCGAAGGATTGTAACAAAGTTTGACAACAACCCAAAGATTGTACATTTTTGTCTATTAATTCTCGAAGGATTGTAACAAAGTTTGACAAAAAACCCAGAAAGCCCCCCCCCACCCCCCAAAACAAAAATCCAACAAAGAAACAAAGAGCGTACATATATCTCTCTTTATGTACATCATACTATGCAAACTAAGCAGAGTGTAATATAATCTAAGTTTAGGTAGTTACATGTATCATTCTAACCAGCCAACCATGACATTTGCAATAACATTGGTTTCTGACCCCTTTGAAATCCAGCATAGTGAAAAACACTTCACTCTTTCCTAGTAAAATCTCTAACTAGAACAATTTTGTTTTTAAATTCCAAAACAGTTATCAAACTCAATTTAAAAGTATAAACACAAAAATAAATGAAAGTGAAAAACAAATCCAGCAACACAATGAATTTAAATCATGAATGGCTTGTAACCATAAACACAGAATGTGATGTTCTTCTACACAAATATATGCAAACATTTTTATTACAGTATTTACAAATTATAACTAAAGAACCGCTTTACTAAAGCGATTTGACTGTATGGCTGTTCTAGAAATACCACAAACATGGGGTGGGGGTGGGGATGTGGGTAGGGGTGGGGCAGTGGCAGGGTGACAGGTAGAGATGGAACACTTACATTATTATTGCATGGCTGGCATTTTCGAAAATAACAAAGAAAAAAAGCCAAAAAACCCAAAAAAACCAAGAGGAAAGAGGAGCAATAATCCCAAATATTAAAACATTATTTCATTTAATGGGTGATAGTTGTGCATGGAGTGCAGAACTATTGTCTCCCACCCCATCACAACTTCTGGAACAGCCCTAAATTATTATTTACAATGTGACCTTGCTTATTAACAAAAAAGTATATCAGAACAATGGCTGCACCTCATTCATTATACATAGACAAATTTACAGTTAGCTTTACAAAATCTACAATAAATAACTGTAAATCATGTATTTAATGTGGTCTTAATTCTTGTGGCGTTTGTGGCATAACTTATTGTATATTCCATAAAATATATTCTTTTTAATAATACTTGCTAAACAAATATCTATTACATGACCACAACAAAGATTCTAAAAATATTTTTGACATATTTTTGTTTGTTACAAAGTCAAGAAACTATACCACAATAAATAATATTGATTCGTAACAAAATACATGATAAATTGTCAAATTATAAAAGTTATAACTTTATATTATACATGATACAGATGTTACAAGTAGACCGTGAGACCATGATTTCATGATCTTGCTAAAATTTTCAGTGATCTTTGCGTAATTGCTGGAATCCTAAGATTTAGGAATTTCATGAAATCCTTGAAGTATATCTGTGTCTACAGGGAATCAAACATTTAAACAAACTTACTGAAACAAAACTGAAAGCATCCAAATCAATATTTTATCTATCAAAATATCACTGGTGATCAAAGTAACATATATTCAATATACATTTACATGTAAGTCATGAAATAAATGTCAAAATAACACAAATGTCCACCAAACAAGTTACAACAGTTATTACCGGTAGGTAGTTACCAAACACTCTTGGAAGTAAAAGGACGCCACATGAACACATTAACGATAAACACCCTGATGTTACCAAGTAGTGTTAAACAGATTTACAGAAAGTTAATCCTATAAAATAAATTTTTAAAAAACAAGAGCAAAAAAAACACCAAAGAGACCCTGCAAAAAAAGAAGATAATAATAATGAAAAGGGAAAACAAAAGGACCGAGATTGGGTGAAATTCCCGAGAGTTTCTGTAATTTTGTAAATTCTGTTGTAAAAATCCAGAAAACTGCAGTGATTTCATGAAATCATTGGTTTCGCAATCTTTCTGTAACAATGGCACGAAATACAAAATGCTATGTACATATATACACTGGATGAAAGGCAAAATGTGTACATGTATTTATCTGTAACAAGTCGAACTTCAAACTTCACTGCTAAAATAGAAACACTAACGGTATGTTGACTCTCACAGAGATATTCAGAATAAATAAGTTATCACTATTCTCAAATTTATATCCCACTTGAAATAATTTTCAATTGTTACAAGCGACAAGTGAAAATAATTGCATGAGGAAAATAAATTTTACAATAACTGGTACCGAGTTTGTTACGTTTTGGAAATGAACTCTTCATATAACTACCTACACAAAATTAAGCAACTTAAGGCTTTTTTCATAAATCATCTTTTCAACTGTATATCGACTTATTTTAACAATATCAATAATATATCTTACACACAAAACTGGGCCAAATTAACCCAAAATATCAGTACTATTACTTGAACAAGACTGGACAACTATCTTACTGTAACTGCATGTACAAGATAGATCATGTCATTCATAAAATATCAGTACCATAACTTGAACAAGACTGGACAACTATCTTACTGCAACTGCATGTACAAGATAGATCATGTCATTCACAAAATATCAGTATTATAACTTGAACAAGACTGGACACCTATCTTACTGCAACTGCATGTACAAGATAGATCATGTCATTCACAAAATATCAGTATCATAACTTGAACAAGACTGGACAACTATCTTACTGCAACTGCATGTACAAGATAGATCATGTCATTCATAAAATGCTTAATGGGTTTATTTGGGTTTTTTAGGAAGGAGGGAGGATACATACGAAATACAAGTTAAAAAACCTAATTTGTATGGCAATCTAAAATATAATTTAATAAGAACAAAAATAAATATATATCTATGGAAGGTATTGCTATAAAAATCTATATGACCTATATAATATATTTTTCTCAAAACTACAATAACTTAAGTACCTCGAACTAAATGTCGAAGTTTTCCCAATAATAAAAAAGATAACCATGTCCCCAAAAATATAATTTAAATATTAAATATTTTTAACTGCAAGTTTCAACTTACAAAATAAATAAATGCAATAAAATCTACTGTACAATAAAGTATGGCATTTTAATACATATTTGACATCAGTGGTATGAGGGCAATATTATTAAATAATGACATAATGCTGCTTATATGCACAACAGATATACCTATATAGAATACTACACAAGTGGCCATTAGATTTAATTATTTTAAGAGTTGTTTTGAAAGGTAATCAACAAACAAAAAACGAGTTGGATACATTTTTAAACAGTTACATGCAGTGCCAAGATAAATGGTATTAACAACACAAGTGTAGTATATTTTTTGTTTACCAAGCTAACAACCAAACTAAAAAAAAATATATATATTTTCTAAGTTGTTTCCGATGATAATATTAATTATCAAAATTATTCTGTGCATTATTAGCCAAACTTAGTATCTGTCGTGTTACTTTCATTGGATGGTTTGGATTTGACTTGTAGGTCATCACCATTGGCCAGCCAATCAGATGTCTTTAAACTAATCTCCAACATGTTCTCTCAAACTGGTGTGTAAGAAATAAAATTATTAAATTTTAAAATAATTACCTGATTACACATTCAGATGTGAAAAAGCACCCAACCAATTAAACATGATCAACAATTTTAACCAATTTGATAGAAAAAGCAATACATATACATATATATATGGGCAACCTACCGATCTCTTACTTCTCATATGTAACACCATACATGATTAGTTTCCAAAAGGAAGGTGTATTATTTTAAAAACTATACTCTAGCTGGTTTTAAGGAGAGGGGATGGGAGGTTTGATTTTTAAACATATAAACACAAACAGAAGCAAAAACATTGTTGCAATGTGGAGGCGTTTTACTTGTACGTATTTACACAACATACAGGCAATTCAGAAAAAGCTGTTTTGATCATTCATATACAAGTACTAAAAAAATAGCTTTCTAAATTTGGCTTTTTCAATAATCACATGTAGAGGCAATTCATCATGTTACCATTTGTGCAATAACACAGCCAATCATATCTTTTCTTTTATGTTTTTGATTTGCACTTACTAATAATTATATAGACAATTTGTTTAGTTTTTTTCATACAGAAAGTATTCTACATTACAGAAGACATAAAATAGAACACGTTAGATCCCTTACTAAAAACAACTCTTGTGCAAACATCTTGTGAAGTCCAAGGAGCGAACTTAAAAGCCTGTTTATGTCTTACACATGTGTAACTACATACATTTACAATGCTTAAATACCTGCATTAAAGAAAAACGTGCTATGTAAATTCGGCCCTAGACATCTGCAAGAGTGCACCCACACACCCACACACACAAGCAAGCATGTATACAAACATACATGCACATGCACACAGACACATTTCAATGAGACGCTCAACGATGTTTGTAACATTTGTTACACCAGATTTGACCCCTCCCCCCACTGTGAACTCATCTAGAACAGCCCTTATTAACAGATCATTGTTTCTGCCATCATTCTGTACAACTATCAACCGGATAACCTTACACGCCGACATTCAGCATTACACTTTACTGGGTGTATTAACAGGTCACTGGTTTTAACGTAAGTTAGTACAACTATCAACCGGGTAACCTCACACACCAACATTCAGCATCACACTTTACTGGGTGTATTAACAGGTCACTGGTTTTAACATAAGTCTTTACAGCTATCAACTGCGTAACTTCACAAAGCAATATTCTGCATCAAACTAGCGGCTACATTTATATTTTTAAATGACACAAATAAAACAATTTGGCGACATCTAAACAAACAGTTTTGTTAAGTTACGGATCACTGTTTAATATATATGTTATGTTATTATTTAAATATGATGATATTACATTAGTAGTGTTGCCTTTGTTGAATATGACAGTTAGTGCCATGATGTACTATTAGTCTTTCCTTTAGTATATTGAACATCCCCGTGTCTTCAAATGCTAATTGTTTTATACAGGCAACAATGGTTTCTTAAAAACCACTCCAATTTGAAAAGTAAATATCTTGGCTGAAAGTTTATGTTTGCAATGATGGTTTTCTAATAAAGACTCACTTTATAAAGCAAGCATCTCGGCTGAATGTTTTATGTTTGCAATGATGTTTTCCCAAAGACAGCTCCAGTTTATAAAGCAAGTATCTTGCCTTAAATGTTTTATGTTTGTAATGATGTCTTCCTACTAACTCCTCCATTTCATGACCCAAGCACCTTGGCTGAATGTTTTATTTTGGCAATGATGTTTTCTAACCAACTACTGCACTGTATAATACGAGCGTTGTGTGATCAGGAGTAGATTGTGATGACTTCTCTTCCACTTCCTCTCACCATCAGAACTCGCTCCAGGCCTTCTGTGAGGACCTCGAGATATTCCATGTCTAAAAACACTGTTAAGGAAACATGGGTTTCAAAAGAAAACAAACAAACAAGGAACAAACTTATAAAACAACAAAATCAGTCCTCAAGATTCAAATCATCCTGCAACAGCAATTTAGAACGAATAATAATCGAGTAAATACCACATAATGATAAAAATGCTATCGCAGATCTTTTATGCAAGAGCTTTTTGCGATGCAGCATTGCTGATTGCTGTTTCAAATTTCGAGGCCTACAAAATGAAAGAAAGAAAGAAAGAAATATTTTATTTAACGATGCACCACTGGTGTAGGAAACAGGGGGGAAGGGCAAGGGGGCATGTCCCCCCTCCACACTTTTTGAAATATTTTGCTTTATAATGGTGTAAAAGTTTGTAAATATAAAAGTGTGCCCCCCCCCCCCCCACACACACACACTTTTTGGCACCTTCCTATGCTCGTGCACACTCAACACATTTTATTTATGGTTATATGGCATCAGACACCTACAAAATGAAATCATTCTTTGGCTTTGGAGTGGATAACTAAAACACTTTACGGCCAATTGTGTTTTTGCTTGGGAATTACCAAATGACTGTGCTTCCTAAATAAGACAGCCATGTACAAGTAACACTCTCCATGTTGTCCTAAATAAGACAGCCATGTACAAGTAACACTCTCCATGTTGTCCTATATATGACAGCCATGTACAAGTAACACTCTCCATGTTGTCTTAAATATGACAGCCATGTACAAGTAACACTCTCCATGTTGTCTTAAATATGACAGCCATGTACAAGTAACACTCTCCATGTTGTCTTAAATATGACAGCCATGTACAAGTAACACTCTCCATGTTGTCCTAAATAAGACAGCCATGTACAAGTAACACTCTCCATGTTGTCCTAAATAAGACAGCCATGTACAAGTAACACTCTCCATGTTGTCCTATATATGACAGCCATGTACAAGTAACACTCTCCATGTTGTCCTATATATGACAGCCATGTACAAGTAACACTCTCCACGTTGTCCTAAATAAGACAGCCATGTACAAGTAACACTCTCCATGTTGTCCTAAATATGACAGCCATGTACAAGTAACACTCTCCATGTTGTCCTATAATTCACAAAATATGTTCTGACAGAAATTATATTGTAATGCTTGCAAAAGAAAATAGTGGTGTGTAACCATCAAGGCCTCAGACATGGGCCCTGTTCCACAAAGCGATCTTAGCGCTAAGATCACCGTAAGTGCATATGTTAGCTGTGCAGTTACGGTGATCTTAGGTCTAAGATCGCTTCGTGGAACGGGGCCCTGAAAAGTACCATAGAAATGTTTAATTTTTTTTTTTTTTTTGTCTGAAAAAGTAAAAGCACAAGAACAAAAAGGATACAGTTTTCATCGCCTGCTGTGTGTTTTGGTGGAGCCGGCAGGTTGAGAATAACAAGCTGAGCATCATGGGATTTCTCCACGATGTGTTCGTTCAGCCGAACAGCGGTGTGCATTCTTCGCACATTCTTTGTATCACTGGAGAGAGAGAGAGAGAGAGAGAGAGAGAGAGAGAGAGAGAGAGAAAAAACCATTAACATTATGAATATAAAACCATTAGAATTATAAATATAAATTGTTGCAAGTGTTGCAACAACCTGAAAATCGATTTTAAAGTAACTAAAATCTAAAATTTACAAACCCCACTATCCCACACAGACACATATATAAACTAAAACTGATAAAACATGAAGAAACTTTTATTACCAATGGCAGGACTGGCAGTATTCGCTGCATTTTAAAAAGTTAGATGCACTTTGAACTTTAACACAACCAGATGTTATTTGGTGTAGTGCTACCTACATGTATAAGTGATCACAAACACAGCATGTGTAAACCATGTCGAGATGAGGAAGGCCGATAATTTTTGACATGCTTTCATAAGAGAACTGTTCAAGCATGCCTGTCCTGGACACAATGCCAGGGATCTTTTATTTGAACTTTCCCACAGACAGGACAGCACATTCCTATTGAATGTGACTAAGAGGATGTTCACTAGCATACCAACCATATTCTTTTGTTTTCGATACCTTTTCCCACCCCTCCACTCCTCCAAAAAACATACCTCAAAAACCCTCCACTCCTCCAAAAAACATACCTCAAAAACCCTCCACTCCTCCAAAAAACATACAACAAACATGAAGATTTAAAAAAACAACTTTATATCAACATTTCTGTTTGTTTCAAAACCTATGCTGTCATTATAATGCCATTTCACCTAGCCAAGGCTTTGTCTATTCATAAATGTCTATACATGTAGTTGTCTATACTAACTAAACAGCATAGTGTTGGGTATTCCCATCTTAGCATAACTGTCAACATTCCTATAACAATATTTTCATATTATTTTATATTTACATGCAACATTTTTTTTCAGTTACAACAATTCATACAATGATTTATACTTTGAACACAGCACACAAAAACAGCAATATCTGGTAACCACAATAATTTGAGTTTAAAAAAAAAAACCCAATCCCCCAAATCAATCTTAAATGCAAAAACATGCAGCGACATGGGTTTTGTGAATGTTCAATATTCCAATAACAAACACAACCATGCAGATAACAAGCATCCATTGCTCATGCAGGATCACACCCATGCATGACAGGAACACATGTAGTATAATTACTCTAGATGGTAGACAGCTGTCATCATCAAATGGTTCAATGGTGTATGAAATGTTATGACAGGAACACCTGTAGTATAATTACTCTAGATGGTAGACAGCTGTCATCATCAAATGGTTCATTGTTGTATGAAATGTTATGACAGGAACACGTGTAGTATAATTACTCTAGATGGTGAACAGCTGGCATCATCAAATGGTTCATTGGTGTATGAAATGTTATGACAGGAACACGTGTAGTATAATTACTCTAGATGGTGAACAGCTGGCATCGTCAAATGGTTCATTGGTGTATGAAATGTTATGACAGGAACACGTGTAGTATAATTACTCTAGATGGTGAACAGCTGGCATCATCAAATGGTTCATTGGTGTATGAAATGTTATGACAGGAACACCTGTAGTATAATTACTCTAGATGGTGAACAGCTGGCATCGTCAAATGGTTCATTGGTGTATGAAATGTTATGACAGGAACACGTGTAGTATAATTACTCTAGATGGTGAACAGCTGGCATCATCAAATGGTTCATTGGTGTATGAAATGTTATGACAGGAACACGTGTAGTATAATTACTCTAGATGGTAGACAGCTGTCATCATCAAATGGTTCATTGGTGTATGAAATGTTATGACAGGAACACGTGTAGTATAATTACTCTAGATGGTGAACAGCTGGCATCGTCAAATGGTTCATTGGTGTATGAAATGTTATGACAGGAACATGTGTAGTATAATTACTCTAGATGGTGAACAGCTGTCATCATCAAATGGTTCATTGTTGTATGAAATGTTATGACAGGAACACGTGTAGTATAATTACTCTAGATGGTGAACAGCTGGCATCATCAAATGGTTCATTGGTGTATGAAATGTTATGACAGGAACACCTGTAGTATAATTACTCTAGATGGTGAACAGCTGGCATCATCAAATGGTTCATTGGTGTATGAAATGTTATGACAGGAACACGTGTAGTATAATTACTCTAGATGGTAGACAGCTGTCATCATCAAATGGTTCATTGGTGTATGAAATGTTATGACAGGAACACGTGTAGTATAATTACTCTAGATGGTGAACAGCTGGCATCGTCAAATGGTTCATTGGTGTATGAAATGTTATGACAGGAACACGTGTAGTATAATTACTCTAGATGGTGAACAGCTGGCATCATCAAATGGTTCATTGTTGTATGAAATGTTATGACAGGAACATGTGTAGTATAATTACTCTAGATGGTGAACAGCTGGCATCATCAAATGGTTCATTGTTGTATGAAATGTTATGACAGGAACATGTGTAGTATAATTACTCTAGATGGTGAACAGCTAGCATCATCAAATGGTTCATTGGTGGATGAAATGTTATGACAGGAACATGTGTAGTATAATTACTCTAGATGGTGAACAGCTGGCATCATCAAATGGTTCATTGGTGTATGAAATGTTATGACAGGAACATGTGTAGTATAATTACTCTAGATGGTAGACAGCTGTCATCATCAAATGGTTCATTGGTGTATGAAATGTTATGACAGGAACACGTGTAGTATAATTACTCTAGATGGTGAACAGCTGGCATCATCAAATGGTTCATTGGTGTATGAAATGTTATGACAGGAACACGTGTAGTATAATTACTCTAGATGGTGAACAGCTGGCATCGTCAAATGGTTCATTGGTGTATGAAATGTTATGACAGGAACACGTGTAGTATAATTACTCTAGATGGTGAACAGCTGGCATCATCAAATGGTTCATTGTTGTATGAAATGTTATGACAGGAACACGTGTAGTATAATTACTCTAGATGGTGAACAGCTGGCATCATCAAATGGTTCATTGTTGTATGAAATGTTATGACAGGAACATGGAACATGTGTAGTATAATTACTCTAGATGGTGAACAGCTGGCATCATCAAATGGTTCATTGTTGTATGAAATGTTATGACAGGAACATGTGTAGTATAATTACTCTAGATGGTGAACAGCTGGCATCATCAAATGGTTCATTGGTGGATGAAATGTTATGACAGGAACATGTGTAGTATAATTACTCTAGATGGTGAACAGCTGGCATCATCAAATGGTTCATTGTTGTATGAAATGTTATGACAGGAACATGTGTAGTATAATTACTCTAGATGGTGAACAGCTGGCATCATCAAATGGTTCATTGGTGTATGAAATGTTATGACAGGAACATGCGTGTAGTATAATTACTCTAGATGGTGAACAGCTGGCATCATCAAATGGTTCATTGGTGTATGAAATTTTATGATGTAACATTTCATTTTAACCTATTTCCGTGCTTATATCCAATTAAGGTTCAAGTATGCTGTCCTGGGCACACACCTCCGCTATCTGGGCTATCTGTCCCGGACAGTAGGTTACATGTAGTTATCAGTGGTTAGTGAGAGAAGAAGAGGGTGTATTGGTCTTACACCTACTCAGTTAAAACTCGCTCTGGATGGGAGCCAGTTACCGGGCTGCAAACCCTGTACCTGCCAGCCTAATGTCCGATGGCTTGACCATGTCACCACAGAGGCCGGTATGATGTAACAAAACAAATGTTTGGTTTTGTTGTCTTTAAGAGAAATGTTTTTAAAAATAAAAGTACAAATCAACATGTCTCACCAATGTCATGTTTTTTCGTTGTTTAAAATATTTAAAAACAAAATTTTAATATAGAAAAATCTTCTAATAAAAATTAATATAAATTGATAGTCTAATTATCAATTATAAATTGAAGGTTTACGAATAATTGATGGTCCACTCTCTTGAACTAAAAAAATAAAAATACAATGAGATAGGGAACTTACATTTATATGTTTACATATAGACTGGAATATTTTGGCAATTTGGGGAGAGGGACCAGATGGGTGGTAGTTATTATATAATGGTAATCAAGAACTGGTCAGCATATAAACAACATACATGTCTTCAATTAAATTCATATTTTGTTTATCGTTCAACAAGGGACATCCTCGCCCTGTGAAATTCTGAGGGAGTGAGGTACGACTAGTTACAATGTATAAACCAATTTGCATAATACTATGTGACTGTCTATGGGAAAAAAAGCTCTCCAAAGTACAAAAAACAACAATTTTATTAACAAAATATATATTTCACACCTGCATGTATATCATCTTGTAAATGTACAGGATTTTGTTCTGCCTTTAATAAAAAAAAAAAAAAAAAAAAAAAAAAAAAAAAAAAAAAATCTTTTTCCTTTATCTTAGTAAAATTGGGATTACTAATTACAGTACTGATTAAGATTACAAACAAAAAGTTTTTATGTTTTTCAGATTATTTGTAACCCTTACATCTTCTGCAAGCAGAAAGAAAAGATATTGTTTTATATTATTTACTTCATTTTGAAAAATGGTTTAAAATAACATTATGCATGAATTGCTATTGGTAATTTCAGCCTGGTTTTCACCGTTGACAGTCACATATTTTCAAAATGCTCCAAACCACAGGAATTGTTTTGCTATTAAGGTGAACATGTTGGGTTAGTAAGCAGAGGCAAACATTCAGAAAATGACAGAAGGGTAAAAAGGCTTACAGCTGAGATATAATAGATCTGAAAATAAAATGACAATCCATACTGGAGTGGCAGAATGTGCAACTAATGCCAAAATACATGTATGTGAATGGCAAAATGATGGTGAATATACAACACATAGAACACGTACGTACACCTGTCACAGTGAACAACACGTACGTACACCTGTCACAGTGAACAACACGTACGTACACCTGTCACAGTGAACAACACATACGTACACCTGTCACAGTGAACAACACGTACGTACACCTGTCACAGTGAACAGGTACGCACACCTGTCACAGTGAACAACACGTACGTACGTACGTACACCTGTCACAGTGAACAATAGGTACGTACACCTGTCACAGTGAACAGCACGTACGTACACTTGTCACAGTGAACAACAGGTACGTACACCTGTCACAGTGAACAACACATACGTACACCTGTCACAGTGAACAACACGTACGTACACCTGTCACAGTGAACAACACGTACGTACACCTGTCACAGTGAACAACACGTACGTACACCTGTCACAGTGAACAACAGGTACGCACACCTGTCACAGTGAACAACACGTACGTACACCTGTCACAGTGAACAACACGTACGTAAACCTGTCACAGTGAACAACAGGTACGTACACCTGTCACAGTGAACAACACGTACGTACACATGTCACAGTGAACAACACGTATGTACACCTGTCACAGTGAACAACAGGTACGTACACCTGTCACAGTGAACAACACGTATGTACACCTGTCACAGTGAACAACAGGTACGCACACCTGTCACAGTGAACAACACGTACGTACACCTGTCACAGTGAACAACACGTACATACGTACGTACACCTGTCACAGTGAACAATAGGTACGTACACCTGTCACAGTGAACAACACATACGTACACCTGTCACAGTGAATAACACGTACGTACACCTGTCACAGTGAACAACACGTACGTACACCTGTCACAGTGAACAACACGTACGTACACCTGTCACAGTGAACAACACGTACGTACACCTGTCACAGTGAACAACAGGTATGCACACCTGTCACAGTGAACAACAGGTACGCACACCTGTCACAGTGAACAACACGTACGTACGTACGTACACCTGTCACAGTGAACAATAGGTACGTACACCTGTCACAGTGAACAACACATACGTACACCTGTCACAGTGAATAACACGTACGTACACCTGTCACAGTGAACAACACGTACGTACACCTGTCACAGTGAACAACACGTACGTACACCTGTCACAGTGAACAACACGTACGTACACCTGTCACAGTGAACAACAGGTAAGGCAAGGACACCTCAGCACACTATAAACCACAGTTACCTGTATTTTATACCCAAAATACTGTAATATGCTTAATTTGACTCATGGCTGATAGAAAAGAGATAAATTTTGTTTTGTTTAACAACACCACTAGAGCACATTGATTATTACTCATCGGCTATTGGATGTCAAACATTTGGTTATTTTGACATATAGTCTTAGAGATGAAAGCCGATACATTTTTCCATGAGTAGCAAGGGATCTTTTATATGCACCATCCCACAGACAGGATAGTACATATCACGGCCTTTGATATACCAGTTGTGGTGCACTGGCTGGAACGAAAAATAGCACAATGGGCCCATCGATGGGGATTGATCCCAAACCAAGTGCGCATCAAGACAGCACTTTACCTGTGGGCTACGTCCTGCACCGTAACAGAAAGGAAACTCACCGCACTAGACAGCCTACTCCTACCGAAAAACAGCTAGGGATCTTTTAGGTCTCCCCCCCACCATCTTCATAAGTCAAGGCTAATATTCGTTTCTCGTATTCAGCCTTGATACATGTCGTCAAGAAATCGTGTCACAAAATGCTTAAATTTCATTGGATGCGATGAGATCTGATTGCAACGAATCGGAACGCTCCTTATAGATTCCCTTGTTATGTAAACTCCATGTTGGCGGGTGAACACTGATATTGCTTTCAAGATTGTCACATGTTACCGATGCTGTGATTGGTCAGCGATGTCATCGTGTAAGGGACATAATTGGTGTTACAAATTTTCTTCCAATAGAGGGCGCTAGTAGTGGATATCAGTAATCTTGACTACATGTATCAAGGCTGAATACGAGGAACGAATATTAGCCTTGATTTATGAAGATGCCCCCCACACACCTGAGACAGGTGAGCAGTTGTGGGGCACTATTTGGGATGGGGAAAATTCCAGACAAGTGAAAGATTAACATTGGAGTTTTAAATGGATTACTTGACACCACCACCATCAACAGAATATCTCACTTTTTTACTTCATCAAAGTGAGACAAAGAGAAGAGAATGATGAAGTAACCTAATATAAGTAAATAATTTAATATTCATTGTAGGCACACATTTAAGGTGGAAGAAAATAACAGAAACAGTTCACAATGGAAAATACAAGGTACATGTAACATGTAACTTACCGGTAATATAATAAAATATTTAACAGTTTGTTTTGTTTAACGACACCACTAGAACACATGAATGAAATAACGTCAAAGAGTTTGTTTTGTTTAACGACACCACTAGAACACATGAATGAAATAACGTCAGAGTTTGTTTTGTTTAACAACACCACTAGAACACATGAATGAAATAACGTCAAAGACAGATGAATGGATGAACAGACAAGACATGACAATCCAGTATGTAATTAAACTCACTATAAAAGAAGCTATGAATTATAATTACAAAGTAATGAATGTCTCAGGTAAAAAACAAATAGCAGGCTACTACAAAAGGATTAAACTGCCTGCGAAATCGGAACAAGGAACCTCATATATCAACAGAACCAATGCACTATTAAAAACGGAATGTCAGCCATGACAATTACTATATTAAATTTACTTAGGAGGATGTAGCCCAGTGGTAAAGCACTCGCTCAATGAGCAGTCGGTCTGGGATCGTTCTAGTTCCAGCCAGTGCACCACGACTGGTATATCAAAGGCCGTGGTATGTACTACCCTGTCTGTGAGATGGTGCATATAAAAGATCCCTTGCTGCTAATCGAAAAGAGTAGCCCATAAGTGGTAACAGCAGGTTTCCTCTCAATATCTGTGTGGTCCTTAACCATAAGTCTGACGCCATATAACCATAAATGAAATGTGTTGAGTGCGTCGTTAAATAAAACATTTCTTTCTTTAATCAGGTTGTATGTTTATAAAAGACACAGATCTACTTACGGCTTCAAGTCGAGGAGCTGCTTGGTGACTCTCTTGCCGTCCTGCGGTGAGAAAGTGAACTGAGATTTGTCGACGCTGACATCGGTCAAGCTCTCGCTCGGGACGAACCCTTCCTCATGGACAGCCTCCAGGACAGCGTCCACCTCTTCATGGACTGTGTCCAGCTTCACGCTGCGTGTCGGCGATGTCTGGTGGGCCCGGTCAATTATCTGCTGCGGCTGAAAATACACAGTTATAACAGTAACAAGCATTCCGAGAGTACTGTTAAAGCTGAAAATACACGGTTATAACAGTAACAAGCATTCCGAGAGTACTGTTAAAGCTGAAAATAGCATTCTGAGAGTACTGTTAAAGCTGAAAATACACGGTTATAACAGTAACAAGCATTCTGAGAGTACTGTTAAAGCTGAAAATACACAGTTATAACAGTAACAAGCATTCTGAGAGTACTGCTGCTGCTGAAAATACACGGTTATAACAGTAACAAGCATTCTGAGAGTACTGCTGCTGCGGAAAATACACGGTTATAACAGTAACAAGCATTCTGACAGTACTGCTACTGCGGAAAATACACGGTTATAACAGTAACAAGCATTCTGAGAGTACTGCTGCGCCTGAAAATACACGGTTATAACAGTAACAAGCATTCTGAGTACTGCTGTGGCTGAAAATACACGGTTATAACAGTAACAAGCATTCTGACAGTACTGTTAAAGCTGAAAATACACGGTTATAACAGTAACAAGCATTCTGAGAGTACTGTTAAAGCTGAAAATACACGGTTATAACAGTAACAAGCATTCTGAGAGTACTGCTGTGGCTGAAAATACACGGTTATAACAGTAACAAGCATTCTGACAGTACTGTTAAAGCTGAAAATACACGGTTATAACAGTAACAAGCATTCTGAGAGTACTGCTGCTGCTGAAAATACACGGTTATAACAGTAACAAGCATTCTGAGAGTACTGCTGCGCCTGAAAATACACGGTTATAACAGTAACAAGCATTCTGAGAGTACTGCTGTGGCTGAAAATACACGGTTATAACAGTAACAAGCATTCTGACAGTACTGTTAAAGCTGAAAATACACGGTTATAACAGTAACAAGCATTCTGAGAGTACTGCTGCGCCTGAAAATACACGGTTATAACAGTAACAAGCATTCTGAGAGTACTGCTGCTGCTGAAAATACACGGTTATAACAGTAACAAGCATTCTGAGAGTACTGCTGCTGCGAAAATACACGGTTATAACAGTAACAAGCATTCTGAGAGTACTGCTGCGCCTGAAAATACACGGTTATAACAGTAACAAGCATTCTGAGAGTACTGCTGCTGCTGAAAATACACGGTTATAACAGTAACAAGCATTCTGAGAGTACTGTTAAAGCTGAAAATACACGGTTATAACAGTAACAAGCATTCTGAGAGTACTGCTGCTGCTGAAAATACACGGTTATAACAGTAACAAGCATTCTGAGAGTACTGCTGCTGCTGAAAATAACAGTAACAAGCATTCTGACAGTACTGCTATATACAGTATAACAGTAACAAGCATTCTGAGAGTACTGCTGCAGCTGAAAATACACGGTTATAACAGTAACAAGCATTCTGAGAGTACTGCTGCTGCTGAAAATACACGGTTATAACAGTAACAAGCATTCTGAGAGTACTGCTGCTGCTGAAAATACACGGTTATAACAGTAACAAGCATTCTGAGAGTACTGTTAAAGCTGAAAATACACGGTTATAACAGTAACAAGCAGGTCCTTGTGTCTACAGTTCTCACAGAGAGATATACAAGAACTGTTTATTCTACAGTGGCCTAGGTACTTGTGTCTCTACAGTTCTCACAGATAGATATATAAGAAATCTTTTGTTCTTGACAAGAACAAGGGAGATAACCCATTAACGGTCTTACTTCGATCCTCTTGCAGCGAATGTCTCTCAGCATCTGCGTTCTCTGTTCCATCATCAGTGTTCTCTCGTACGTATATGCAGAAATGTCACTTGTACTCTGGAAAAGAAAGGAATGTTTGTTTAACAACACCTCAGTACATTTTTAAACTACAGCTATTTAGTGACTAACATATGGTTATTGGAACTCTTACCCAAACAACTGAATCTACTCCTATCAATTAAGCAGCAAAGGATCTTTTATATGCCATTTTCCCTAGACAGGCCATGGTCTTTGATGTACCAACGAAGGTAAAACAAAAACAAATGTGTTCTCTTAATTTTGTTCTGGTCTCAAGGATGACCTTTTCACACCACAGAGTGTGAACAAATTAAAACCTAGATACCACAAACCTGTAACCGAGCACATTTTCACGTCAGGCCAAACAAGTGTTTATTTTGAATGTGGTGTCATGTATTCATACTTTATAAATAAATACAGAGGTTACGGACTGCAGAGAAAGAGAGAGAGGAAACATGCTGCTGTCACTCCATGGGCTACTCTTTTAAATTAGTAGCAAGGGATCTTTTATTTCTAGTACAATCAACTGGTAGAAAGGTGCCAGAATGCCATGCTAGAAAAAACATGTAGCAGAAGTCCATAGAGGGTAATGATGCTGTTTTATTTGTTAATTTCGCTTGTCGTTTAGGAGGTAGACAACCATTGCTACCTGTTGATTATGTCATTCTGTAAGCATGGTAGTATGTGACGTCAGGCAATATGGAACACTGCATACATTCCTTATAGTGACCTAACATATATCAGATGAGGAGTGATGCCAGTGTACAAAAATATAATGCAGTGAATTTTATAATAATTTATTATACTAAAATTGTAAGTCTTAGATCAATTAAAGTAGAAAATATTTCTGGCACTCATCCTTTTGTAGATGATTTTTCTGACATTCGTCTCAAGAAATCAATCCTTCAAGCTCGCTAAAGCTTGCTCCAAGGATTGATTTTCTTAAGACTCATGTTTGAAAAACCATCTACAAAAGTACTTATGCCAGAAACTATTAATCCATCATCTGACATAGAGGATAGTACACAGAAAAGCCTTTGTTAAACCAATTGTGATGCACTGGCTGGAATGAGAAATATGGACCCACTGACTGCAAATGATGTTAGACCAACAGTGCCTCAGGTAAGTGCTTTACCACTGGGCTACATACCACCCTCAATGAACAATAACAGAGTATTAACAACTGACCATTTCGACGACTTCAACATCGGCATCTATTCTCAATTGGTACAAATACGTTTTTAGATCTTTCTTCATCTCAATAGAGTTATCCTCCAATTCTGGTACGGGTTAAGACAAATACTTATTTAAAAAATTCTATACTTTACTGCAGCACATACCATGGTCTTTGATATACCAGTCATAGGGCACTGGTTGGGACAGGCAAAAGCAAACAATTAGAGAATGAGGATTCAATCCCAAGACCCAAGCAGCTGGAGTATACACAATACCGACTGAGCCCCTAGTGTCGGCACAAAGTGCTCTTACTAGAAGTAGAGTATGGACTCTCACACAAAGAAACGAAGGATATGGAATTCTACATACTATACCACATGGAATAATTGTGTCAAGAAAACCCTGGCGTACATTGCCAACTGTGAGTCACTTCTATGTATACAAACTCTCCCACTGTTTAGACACGATACCCGAGAAAAGTACATTACCGAATGTGAGTCACTTCTATGTATACAAACGCTCCCACAGTTCAGACATGATACCCGAGAAAAGTACACTACCAAATGTGAGTCATTTCTATGTATACAAACTCTCCCGCAGTTTAGACACGATAGCCAAGAAAAGTACACTACCGAATGTGAGTCACTTCTATGTATACAAACGCTCCCACAGTTCAGACATGATCCCCGAGAAAAGTACACTACCAAATGTGAGTCATTTCTATGTATACAAACTCTCCCGCAGTTTAGACACGATACCCGAGAAAAGTACACTACCGAATGTGAGTCGCTTCTATGTATACAAACTCTCCCACAGTTTAGACATGATACCCGAGAAAAGTTTGTTTTATTTATTTAACGACGCCGCTAGAGCACATTGATTTTTTATCTCATCATCGGCTATTGGACGTCAAACATATGGTCATTCTGACACTGTTTTTAGAGGAAACCCGCTGTCGCCACATAGGCTACTCTTTTTACGACAGGCAGCAAGGGATCTTTTATTTGCGCTTCCCACAGGCAGGATAGCACAAACCATGGCCTTTGTTGAACCAGTTATGGATCACTGGTCGGTGCAAGTGGTTTACACCTACCCATTGAGCCTTGCGGCCCGAGAAAAGTACACTACCAAATGTGAGTCGCTTCTATGTATACAAACTCTCCCGCAGTTTAGACATGATACCCGAGAAAAGTACATTACCGAATGTGAGTCGCTTCTATGTATACAAACTCTCCCGCAGTTTCCATATCCGAGAAAAGTACATTACCGAATGTGAGTCGCTCGTATGTATACAAACTCTCCCACAGTTTAGACATGGTACCCGAGAAAAGTACATTACCGAATGTGAGTCGCTCGTATGTATACAAACTCTCCCGCAGTTTAGACATGATACCCGAGAAAAGTACATTACCGAATGTGAGTCGCTTCTATGTATACAAACTCTCTCGCATTTTAGACACGATACCCTAGAAAAGTACATTACCGAATGTGAGTCGCTTCTATGTATACAAACTCTCCCACAGTTTAGACATGATACCCGAGAAAAGTACACTACCAAATGTGAGTCGCTTCTATGTATACAAACTCTCCCGCAGTTTAGACATGATACCCGAGAAAAGTACATTACCGAATGTGAGTCGCTTCTATGTATACAAACTCTCCCGCAGTTTCCATATCCGAGAAAAGTACATTACCGAATGTGAGTCGCTTCTATGTATACAAACTCTCCCACAGTTTAGACATGGTACCCGAGAAAAATACATTACTGAATGTGAGTCACTCAAGAGTATATGAATTCTACAGCAGTAAAAACATGCAACAGAAACATAAATAAATCTAATCTAATGTTGATGTTACGCAGTAGTTTCAAAAGGATACGGGCCACAGTAAATATCCTGAGCTTGCAGTGTTTCCACGATTTGTCTTGTCGTAACAGGAACGGAAGTAACATCAGCAAACCTCCGTCATGTGTCAAGAGTTAAGAAAAAATACACACTAAAATTCAATTACCTGAAAAGTAGGTATATTATTGTAAATATAGAAAAATTAGCTACATGTATATTAATAATACCTTAGACATTATTAATTAATCAACATTATAATATAGTCAGATGTATTTGACTAAATAGCATACTATACATATAATACATAGAATCTTTATGAATATTGATTAATTAAATTGAAATTTACTATGTAGCAATTTGAAATATTTAATTAATTCAAGTGAAATTCACTACACGTATATTCAATCTTTATTATTTTAGCACTGTGAAATATTGATTAATTACAGTGAAATTTACTTATGTTACTTTATTGTCAATATATTTCATGACTTATTGAAATATACTATTAAAATGATAAAATCATGAGTCAATATTAACATTAAAAGCAGTTTTATGAACACCGAATGAAAAAGCCTTCAACAATTGGCTTCATTTAGTCACTTCATGTTATCTACAAGTGCAAGTGGACTGCAAGATAAAAGTGGCAAAAATGGATTCTCAAACTGGCACAAAACTACGACCTTCAAAGTATGATATTATGGACAAACAAAGGATATGTACAATCCACCAGACATCAATGGTTCCTCTCAGTTTCTCGTTGTGTTCGGGAAACTGGTCGATGCCCTTGACAACCAACAGAGCCAGCTGTCCCGCCTCCGTGTTACGAACACTGTCTGGTTGAAGGAAACACAAAGCAAAACAAACGATGTAGGAAATGGCAAGTTTTAAATGTGGACTATCCCGAGTTTTCAGGCCTAGCAAAAATTTCATTTGTCTCCCCTCCAAAATAAACACACATCTTGATTTTTCCTGGGTTTTTTTACACAACATCCACACTGGATGTTAAAGGGACTATCATGAGTTTTCAGCCCAAGCAAGACTTCCGTTTGTCCCCCCACCACCACCAAAATAAACACACATCTTGCTTTTTCCTGTTTTTCTTTACATAACATCCACACTGGATTCCACACTGGATGTTAAAGGGACTATCATGAGTTTTCAACCCAAGCAAGACTTCCGTTTGTCCCCCCCACCACCACCAAAATAAACACACATCCTGCTTTTTCCTGTTTTTCTTTACATAACATCCACACTGGATTCCACACTGGATGTTAAAGGGACTATCATGAGTTTTCAGCCCAAGCAAGACTTCCGTTTGTCCCCCCACCACCACCAAAATAAACACACATCCTGCTTTTTCCTGTTTTTCTTTACATAACATCCACACTGGATTCCACACTGGATGTTAAAGGGACTATCATGAGTTTTCAGCCCAAGCAAGACTTCCGTTTGTCCCCCAACCACCACCAAAATAAACACACATCTTGCTTTTTCCTGTTTTTCTTTACATAACATCCACACTGGATTCCACACTGGATGTTAAAGGGACTATCATGAGTTTTCAGCCCAAGCAAGACTTCCGTTTGTCCCCCCACCACCACCAAAATAAACACACATCTTGCTTTTTCCTGTTTTTCTTTACATAACATCCACACTGGATTCCACACTGGATGTTAAAGGGACTATCATAAGTTTTCAACCCAAGCAAGACTTCCGTTTGTCCCCCCACCACCACCAAAATAAACACACATCTTGCTTTTTCCTGTTTTTCTTTACATAACATCCACACTGGATTCCACACTGGATGTTAAAGGGACTATCATGAGTTTTCAACCCAAGCAAGACTTCCGTTTGTCCCCCCACCACCACCAAAATAAACACACATCCTGCTTTTTTTTAAAGAAAATTTATCTTACCATAACATGTTTTAAATATAAAGCATTAAGCTAGGCTCAGACTGTCAACTGTCACAATGAAGCTGACCAACTTGACGGTTGTATTGTAATTTCCCTAATTTCAGACTTATGCTGGGTGCGCTCAGATTAACAACTAATGGGTTATACAATAAGAATCGAGTTGGACACACCATAATACTTTGTACTATTTCCAATATTGAACTTTTTTAAAATCTAAAATATTTTTTTCATGTACAAATGTCTTATTTCTTCCAACGGTCAAAACAAAATTTTGCTGTACTCCATCTAGTGTAATTTATCACAATTAAATACTAATTATAAGATGTAAGGAAAATGTCTGTCAGCTATGAACCAGCTATGTGTTAAATACTGTGGTGGGTAAATTACCAATGAACACTTTATAACTCCGTAGATCAGCTTCATGCCTCCAACCGTATGGCCAACCTATTACAACCGTATTGTGCTTTAAACCACCCAATCCTGCATTCTGAATCCTGCAAAACATTAAAACAAATATTAATAACATAACATATAAAAAATATTTATAACATAATATATAAAAGCATAATCACTAAATGCATTTGAAAATGCCATGTTGAAAAGTACAAAAAAACATTTTATTCCTATTTTTTAAAATAAATTTTATAAAATACTATCTTCATCACATTATAAAAAAAAATCACCAAAAAACATTTTAATCCAATTTTTACTATTGTTATGAATGTCTATTTAAAAAATTAAGAGAAGAAAGTTAATAAATATTCTAAAATTACCACTAAAAGAAGAAACTAAGATGGACTATGCTAATTTTGTTTTAAAAAATTACTAAAAATAAGCACTGGTTTTTAAGAATAAATTTAGAATATAATTTAGTGTTAAAAATCTTACAAGTGACAAATTCCTTCTGTTACCGAGTCCGACACACAAACATCCGAGAAGCCCTTCACACCATACTCCTTTATCAAATTACTCAGCGACTACAAATAAAACAATTCACATTTTACTCCTTTATCAGATTACTCAGAGACTACAAATAAAACAATTCACATTTTACTCCTTTATCAGATTACTCAGCGACTACAAATAAAACAATTCACATTTTACTCCTTTATCAGATTACTCAGCGACTACAAATAAAACAATTCACATTTTACTCCTTTATCAGATTACTCAGAGACTACAAATAAAACAATTCACATTTTACTCCTTTATCAGATTACTCAGCGACTACAAATAAAACAATTCACATTTTACTCCTTTATCAGATTACTCAGCGACTACAAATAAAACAATTCACATTTTACTCCTTTATCAGATTACTCAGCGACTACAAATAAAACAATTCACATTTTACTCCTTTGTCAGATTACTCAGCGACTACAAATAAAACAATTCACATTTTACTCCTTTGTCAGATTACTCAGCGACTACAAATAAAACAATTCACATTTTACTCCTTTGTCAGATTACTCAGCGACTACAAATAAAACAATTCACATTTTACTCCTTTGTCAGATTACTCAGCGACTACAAATAAAACAATTCACATTTTACTCCTTTGTCAGATTACTCAGCGACTACAAATAAAACAATTCACATTTTACTCCTTTGTCAGATTACTCAGCGACTACAAATAAAACAATTCACATTTTACTCCTTTGTCAGATTACTCAGCGACTACAAATAAAACAATTCACATTTTACTCCTTTGTCAGATTACTCAGCGACTACAAATAAAACAATTCACATTTTACTCCTTTGTCAGATTACTCAGCGACTACAAATAAAACAATTCACATTTTACTCCTTTGTCAGATTACTCAGCGACTACAAATAAAACAATTCACATTTTACTCCTTTGTCAGATTACTCAGCGACTACAAATAAAACAATTCACATTTTACTCCTTTGTCAGATTACTCAGCGACTACAAATAAAACAATTCACATTTTACTCCTTTGTCAGATTACTCAGCGACTACAAATAAAACAATTCACATTTTACTCCTTTGTCAGATTACTCAGCGACTACAAATAAAACAATTCACATTTTACTCCTTTGTCAGATTTGAATTACAAAACAAAGAGAGAAAGAAATAAAAGCCTCTGTTACACATTTTAAAATGAAACTTACTAATTTTAAAACAAATATATAAACTTAGGCCCGGCAAGTCTGAAAAATACCACCGACAGAACAAGTTACCAGGAATGGTTTGATTACCAGGAATGACTGAAGGTATTTCCATCACGATGGATCTATTTGGTCAAAAACATTAAAAATTACTTTCCTCTTATATATTTATCTTACCAATTTAGCTGCTTGAGAATCGGCAAACTTTTCCCGGAAGTTTCCTTCTATCACACTCATAACCAAAGTCAGACCTTTTCCTGAAATATCATATATACAAGAAGAACTTAAATTTCATTTACAGTTTACACAGTAGTATGTTCTAACAAGAGCTCTGCTATTTACCTGTTTTACCCAACTGTTTAAAATTAAAAAGTTTTTATTTTATTTAATGCGATCCTTTCAACAATGTACTATTAATCAATCAACCCATATATCCTGCTGTCAACATGTATACACATTAAACTTCATCTATTATTTTATCATGTAATAATGTTGTTCTAACACCTGATCTTCTTTAACAAATTCCTTTTAATTTTTGCATTAGAAAAGGTTACTAGATAATTTCCAAATACGGGCTTTGGAAAATTTGTCCTGTGGATACCGCAAATTTTAATATAATAATAATAATATGATAATAAAAATAAATCTCCAAAACGTATGCATTGTTCAACCTGTCAACAACTTTACAACATATCATAACAATTGTATGCTGTGTGTAAATTATATTTTCAACAAGGGTAAACCCAGGATTCCATGTGCACGATTACAGCACAACTTACATGGTTTGCTTATGCAGCATGCTTACGTGATATCTAGCTTGTTAGATTGCACATATACAGCAAGCAAAGCGTATTTATATTCATTTTGCACCGAGTTCTAAACATATGGCTCTAAATGAGTCCAAGTTGTGAACGGATCAATATTTGTTTTTTGACAAATCGTTCATAATTATAGCCGCTGCATGTAAAGTAGTACAGCTCACATACCAATTCTATTAACTTTTTTACCTCTGCAGGCGAAAAGTTTGTTTTCGCCATTTTTTTCTTTTCATCTTGTAAAGAAATGAATTAATATAATTTTTTTACTGCCAAAATGTTTTCTTTGCATGTTATGATGACATCACTTTGATGTAATTTGTGTGCCTGTCTGGCATGAATTGATACAGGGGGCGATCAGACTTGCTGCATAAACAACTACAGAAGTAACTGGACATATGGAATCATACCCATCTATTTCAACTACTGTGAAACTCCTCTGAACTGGACAACCTCAGGACCAAATAAAAAGTCCAGTTTTAAGAGGTATCTGCTTTACAGAGGTTCTTTTCTGCACAAATATTTAAAAATGGACAATGAAAAATGTCTGGTTTACAGAGGTTTCACTGTATTTTGATTCCTCCCCATCCCCCCACCAACCCTGTGTAATGCATATGTTTGCTGTAGCTTGAGGGTTAACCTCTACCAGTCTGGATTCAGACAATGGACTAACCACACACCTGCTTTCAGCTGACTGGCAAATCGGATCAGTTTAGGATATTTTGGCTGCAGGTTTCCATCTAACTTCATCAACACTAAAAGCTGTGGTCTGAAATATAATTATATATAATTTTAATACCCATAGGTTTAAATATATCTTGGTTAATATCAAAGTGTTATGTATAACCCCGACACTGTCAAGCATATCTGGGGACAATAATTAAAAAATCCAAACATATTGACATCTTCAATTGGCACACTATGACCATAGCAAAACACCAATCAAACGAGTTCAGTGAAATAAATTGAAATCGATTATGGTTAATAAATATGATATTGAATTTGGTACCATTTGGTATCACTTTTATATCCCCTTGTGACAATTGAATATTATTTCACTTGGAACATAAACATGATACGAAATGGATATGAATAAATATTCAATTAACAAGATCTTATTTACGACCATTAAAAAACAAGCAACAAGCATTAAATAATGTTTATGAAAAAACTCTAGGATTTTGCCCCAAGTCAGTTTCTTCATGACTGCAGTGAATATTGAATACTAGTTTAATGTAAAGTTTAGAGTGTGCCACCAATATTCTAAATGCAATGAATAAATAAATAAATGAATGAACCAAATTCTTCTTCCAGTTCAAGACCCATAACTCTGTCATAAATGGATAAATTCAATTTCTGAGAGTTATGGCCCTTGAATAAATTCCAATAAATGTTAAAGTCTATCAAAAATGGTATATCTCTATGAAACTCAAACTTGGTATGTAACTACATGATAAAGCTATATAAAGAAAACTTTCATCTTCACATCTTGAGGCATTTAAAAAAAAATCTGTAAAACGATGGACAGACAAGTCAGATAGAGAAAAAACCATGTGCTCTGAATACTGGAATAAAAACATGTAGATTTACCACCAGTTCTTTGTGTGGTGGTCCCTCCTGAAGTGTGAGTAGAGAGTGGTAGACTTACCTCCAGTTCTTTGTGTGTGGCAGGGTCTCCTGAAGTGAGAGTAGAGAGTGGTAGACTTACCTCCAGTTCTTTGTGTGTTGGGGTCCCTCCTGAAGTGAGAGTAGAGAGTGGTAGACTTACCTCCAGTTCTTTGTGTGTGGCAGTCCCTCCTGAAGTGAGAGTAGAGAGTGGTAGGCTTACCTCCAGTTCTTTGTGTGTGGCGGTCCCTCCTGAAGTGTGAGTAGAGAGTGGTAGACTTACCTCCAATTCTTTGTGTGTGGCAGTCCCTCCTGAAGTGAGAGTAGAGAGTGGTAGGCTTACCTCCAGTTCTTTGTGTGTTGCGGTCCCTCCTGAAGTCTTAATAGAGAGTGGTAGATTTACCTCCAATTCTTTGTGTGTGGCAGTCCCTCCTGAAGTGAGAGTAGAGAGTGGTAGACTTACTTCCAGTTCTTTGTGTGTGGCGGTCCCTCCTGAAGTCTTAATAGAGAGTGGTAGACTTACCTCCAGTTCTTTGTGTGTGGCAATCCCTCCTGAAGTCTGAGTAGAGTGGTAGACTTACCTCCAGTTCTTTGTGTGTCGGTCCCTCCTGAAGTCTGAGTAGAGTGTATAGTGGTAGACTTACCTCCAGTTCTTTATGTGTGGCGGTCCCTCCTGAAGTCTAAGGAGAGTGGTAGACTTACCTCCAGTTCTTTGTGTGTGGCAATCCCTCCTGAAGTCTGAGTAGAGTGGTAGACTTACCTCCAGTTCTTTGTGTGTGGCGGTCCCTCCTGAAGTCTGAGTAGAGTGGTAGACTTACCTCCAGTTCTTTGTGTGTGGCGGTCCCTCCTGAAGTCTTAGTAGAGAGTAGCGGGCAGCAGACATGGCCAGACCTCTGATCCCATCACCCCACTCCTTCTCAGCACTGGAGAGAGACAGACAAAACAGTGTACTAGATTTCAATTAGAGAGTTCATGCACTATATTTATTAACAAAAGCATCATGATCCCCCCCACCCAACTCCATCTCAGCACTGATGACAGCTAACAGAACTATTTTGTTTTTAGTGCTTTATTATTCAAATCAGACAGAGAGAGAGAGAGAGAGAGAGAGAGAGAAAGAGATTGTAAAAATCTGATGTCATTTTATATTTATAGTTTGTATTATTTATTGAGTGTTATAGTTCATGAACCATAAAAAGAATTCACAATAAAATATTAACTTATTGTGTTATCATGTGCAAATGTTTGTATGAATGCCATCACAAATTCACAGTTTGCTTTTTTTTTTTTTAAATTGATACCACAATGAACCTAAGAGGCAATCCTTACATAGATATAAATAAATCTATTGAATACTGTTTCAGTAGTTCTAATATTTGTTTGAAAAGCAAAGTGACAGTAAACAGCTGAAACTTACCCTTTATATTCGATGTATTTGTATATACAGAAGGCAAGAGCTATGGCGGCCAGTGCGTAGTACCAACTAGATATGAACATGAGGGTAATGCACAGAGAGAGACCCAGCAGAGACAACGTCCAGTGGTAAAACTGGAACCGTGGACGCCAGTTCGGGGTTTGTAGCAAAGTCTGTAGGGCACACGCCATGTTCACAAACCCATAACACATTAGGAAAAACCTACAAACAAATAACATAGGTAACAAAATAAAGAAAGAATAATTTATTATCCACATGGTTCAACATACTGTAGATCCTCAAATTAATGCGATCATAATATTAATGAGAATAATTTATTATCCACATGGTTCAACATACTGTAGATCCTCAAATTAATGCGATCATAATATTAATGAGAATAATTTATTATCCACATGGTTCAACATACTGTAGATCCTCAAATTAATGCGATCATAATATTAATGAGAATAATTTATTATCCACAGGTTCAACATACTGTAGATCCTGAAATTAATGCGATCATAATATTAATGCGAAAAATGCGAGCTCGTGTTATTCGCATTAATAATATGACACATTTATTTCTATGTTTTGTCTATGTATCCCACGTTATTAAAACAAAACAAACAAAGATTAAAATTCTAACATATATCACAACTGGAAAACAATTCATTGTAGGCAAGTCTGACTAATTGTTGACTAGTCCAGCAAGCTATGTGTCACACTTTTAAAACAAAGATTAAAATTCTAATACTTTTATAAAACAACTGGAGCACAATTCATTGTACAATAATCTAACAAGATGCCAGCCACGCATGATGACTGCGGGGTCTTTGGCCATCCTATCAAAAGCAGACACGATACATCGCGTGTGAATGGGTTTTAGCACGTTAATCTTGAGGTAGACCGTTTTTTTTATTTCACTGTTCGAGTTCACTGCAACTTAGTTGGGTGAATTGTTCTTTTGTTATGACTTTGAAATATGTATTCATTCTTAGGAAGATACAGTTGTAATGGTACATATATGCTAATGTTTAACCAGATTTGTGTAACCATACCCGTTATGTATTTGAACGCTGCAAAATATGCTTGGAGTTGATCTCACCAAAAACACTAAGGATTAAACAGTTTTCTGATGTGTACACAGATATCTTAGTAAGTTGATCTCATTGAAGACAACTGTAACTTGGATTGAACCACAAAGTACATGGACGTGTGTTGCTAGGAAGGTAATATTTCAAAGGCAGGCCACTCGCATTAATTTCTTGTCGCATTTTAGTCTGCCCACCCTCACTTGCATTAATTTAGGGATGCGTTAATTTGATGATCTACAGTACCTGAGTTAATAAAAACCATATGAAGCACTCATGTATTAACAAGTTACCAACCAATGACGTAATTTTAGGAAGTGATGTCATAACGTGACGTCGTTTCCCCAGTCTGTGTATGTGAAATTTGTAATTACATTTATATTTCATTAGTAAAGAAATGTTCATTTTAACTTTATTTTGTTTTGTCATTAGTTGGTCATTAGATGTAATTTTCTATAAAGGGAAGATAACGTCTTTCTCAAAATGCCGTCATTATGTCGTCTCCTTCTAGTTACGTTTGACACATTTTGACACAACCCTTCTTGTTTATAAATAATAATAATAATAATATGGATAATAATAATATGGATAATAATAATAATAATATGGATAATAATAATAATATGGATAATAATAATAATAATATGGATAATAATAATAATAATATGGATTATAAAAAATGATTAAATTCGCATAAAATTTATACTGATTTTACGCAACTTGTGTTAGGAATACGTACTACCCATATTCTTACTCGGACAATACATGAATTTTGACACTGTATAGTACAGTACTCAAGAATGCAGCAAAATCGATTTCCATTAGGGATATCAACTGCCAAAAGTAAAAACAAAGTTTGAAATTGAGCACACTATAGGAAAAAAAACTTTTTTATTTTTTCGAATTTTAAAATTCTTATCAAGACTGTTATTTACATTGTTATAATAGGGGCTATATAATCGAGGCTGGCTATCATTGTGTTGTGTTACTGACATTGTTATAATAGGGGCTATGTAATCGAGACTGGCTATCATTGTGTTATCTTACTTACATTGTTATAATAGGAGCAATGTAATCGAGGCTGGCTATCATTGTGTTATGTTACTTACATTGTGTTAATAGGAGCTATGTAATCGAGGCTGGCTATCATTGTGCTATGTTACATTGTTCTAATAGGGGCTATGTAATCGAGGCTAGCTATCAGTGTTGTGTTACTTACATTGTTATAATAGGAGCTATGTAATCAAGACTGGCTATCATTGTGTTATCTTACTTACATTGTTATAATAGGAGCTATGTAATCAAGACTGGCTATCATTGTGTTATGTTACTTACATTGTTATAATAGGAGCTATGTAATCAAGACTGGCTATCATTGTGTTATCTTACTTACATTGTGTTAATAAGAGCTATGTAATTGAGGCTGGCTATCATTGTGCTATGTTACATTGTTCTAATAGGGGCTATGTAATCGAGGCTAGCTATCATTATGTTGTGTTACTTACATTGTTATAATAGGAGCTATGTAATCGAGGCTGGCTATCATTGTGTTGTTACTCACATTGTTATAATAGGGGCTATGTAATCCAGGCTAGCTATCATTGTGTTGTGTTACTCACATTGTTATAATTGGGGCAATGTAATCGAGGCTGGCTATCATTGTGTTATGTTACTTACATTATTATAATAGGAGCTATGTAATCAAGACTGGCTATCATTGTGTTATCTCACTTACATTGTGTTAATAGGAGCTATGTAATTGAGGCTGGCTATCATTGTGCTATGTTACATTGTTCTAATAGGGGCTATGTAATCGAGGCTAGCTATCATTGTGTTGTGTTACTTATATTGTTATAATAGGAGCTATGTAATCGAGGCTGGCTATCATTGTGTTGTGTTACTCACATTGTTATAATAGGGGCTATGTAATCGAGGCTGGCTATCATTGTATTGTGTTACTCACATTGTTATAATAGGGGCTATGTAATCGAGGCCGGCTATCATTGTATTGTGTTACTCACATTGTTATAATAGGGGTTATGTAATCCAGTGTGTTGTGTTACTCACATTGTTATAATAGAGGCTATGTAATCCAGGCTGGCTATCATTGTATTGTGTTACTCACATTGTTATAATAGGGGCTATGTAATCGAGACTGGCTATCATTGTGTTACTTACATTGTTATAATAGGGGCTATGTAATCAAGGCTGGCTATCATTGTGTTACTTACATTGTTATAATAGGGGCTATGTAATCGAGGCTGGCTATCATTGTGTTGTGTTACTCACATTGTTATAATAGGGGCTATGTAATCGAGGCTGGCTATCACTGTGTTACTCACATTGTTATAATAGGAGCTATGTAATCGAGGCTGGCTATCATTGTGTTGTGTTACTAACATTGTTATAATAGGGGCTATGTAATCCAGGCTGGCTATCATGGCTACTCACATTGTTATAATAGGGGCTATGTAATCCAGGCTGGCTATTGTTATAATAGGGGCTATGTAATCTAGGCTGGCTATCATTGTGTTGTGTTACTCACATTGTTATAATAGGGGCTATGTAATCAAGGCTGGCTATCACTGTGTTACTCACATTGTTATAATAGGGGCTATGTAATCGAGACTGGCTATTATTGTTACTCACATTGTTATAATATGGGCTATGTAATCGAGGCTGGCTATCATTGTGTTACTTACATTGTTATAATAGGGGCTATGTAATTGAGGCTGGCTATCATTGTATTGTGTTACTCACATTGTTATAATAGAGGCTATGTAATCCAGGCTGGCTATCATTGTATTGTGTTACTCACATTGTTATAATAGGGGCTATGTAATCGAGGCTGGCTATCATTGTATTGTGTTACTCACATTGTTATAATAGGGGCTATGTAATCGAGGCTGGCTATCATTGTGTTGTGTTACTCACATTGTTATAATAGGGGCTATGTAATCGAGGCTGGCTATCATTGTGTTGTGTTACTCACATTGTTATAATAGGGGCTATGTAATTGAGGCTGGCTATCATTGTGTTGTGTTACTCACATTGTTATAATAGGGGCTATGTAATCGAGGTTGGCTAACAGAATTCCCAGCTCAGATATTGCGGCTGTGAGCAGAAGAGCGCGGAACGGTTCACCGCGCTTCGTCGTCTTCCCAAACAAACTGAGAAATGGAATCACATTGTCTTTAGCAATTGCCTGCAGTAACCGGGGTGCACCTGTAACATACAGACACATGAACACTTTTTATAACACCACAAACACATTTTACTTTTTATTATTATAATACGGTATTAATTATTTTAATTAACCTCTAGTCTGGAGTAACCGGGGGGCACCTGCAACACAAAGCACACAAACTTAGTCAAACATAACTAATGCATTTTAGAAAAGAAATGGCTTATCCCAACATATTTTTGATTGTGAATTCTCAGAAGCCTGTACGTACAGCCTTGATATTCAGATCAACATGAAGTGAAAACACCCCAAAACATCCCAGATGGTCAAAAGTATGTTGCAGATTAATTTTGCAACAACAGTTACAGTGCCGCTGATTGTTGCTGTGAATTTTGAGGGTTGTATTTGTTTGTGTCAGCTATAATAACAATCATTCTCAGAGTGCCACTAAAAAACAATATATATCCCCTACAAGGCCCAATCAATTTTTGTATCTCCTAAATTCAAGGGCCATAACTTTGTCAAAAATGGGTAAATCGCCATGAATGTTTATAAAATCCACTAGCCATGGGATCAGTGATTTAAAAAATTTACTAGCCATGATAAAAAATTTGCTAGCCCTACTTTACTTTAAGATAGTACAATTTTACTAAATAATAGTAATTGGATGTCACCTAAAGAGGGAGACAGAGCTTACAAATACTAACACTGGAGGGTAGGGTGAGAGCAGGATATTCATATTTACAAAATAAGACTTAACTGCAACATTTGACTCTTTTTTTTTTCACTAGCCGTCGGGCATGGAAATGGTAGTTATTTACTAGCCCAACATTGAATATCACTAGCCATGGGAGTGGGGCTACCATAATCTAGAATCCCTGTCTGGCATGACAATGGTAGTTATTTACTAGCCCAACATTGAACATCACTAGCCATGGGAGTGGGGCTACCATAATCTAGAAGCCCTGTCAGGCATGGCAATGGTAGTTATTTACTAGCCCAGCATTGAATATCACTAGCCATGGGAGTGGGGCTACCATAATCTAGAAGCCCTGTCGGGCATAGCAATAGTAGTTATTTACTAGCCCAACACTGAATATCACTAGCCATGGGAGTGGGGCTACCATAATCTAGAAGCCCTGTCAGGCATGGCAATGGTAGCTATTTACTAGCCCAACACTGAATATCACTAGCCATGGGAGTGGGGCTACCATAATCTAGAAGCCCTGTCAGGCATGGCAGTAGTAGTTATTTACTAGCCCGACATTGAATATCACTAGCCATGGGAGTGGGGCTACCATAATCTAGAAGCTCTGTCAGGCATGGCAATGGTAGTTATTTACTAGCCCAACATTGAATATCACTAGCCATGGGAGTGGGGCTACCATAATCTAGAAGCCCTGTCGGGCATGGCAATAGTAGTTATTTACTAGCCCAACACTGAATATCATTAGCCATGGGAGTGGGGCTACCATAATCTAGAAGCCCTGTCAGGCATGGCAATGGTAGCTATTTACTAGCCCAACACTGAATATCACTAGCCATGGGAGTGGGGCTACCATAATCTAGAAGCCCTGTCAGGCATGGCAGTAGTAGTTATTTACTAGCCCGACACTGAATATCACTAGCCATGGAAGTGGGGCTACCATAATCTAGAAGCCCTGTCAGGCATGGCAATGGTAGTTATTTACTAGCCCAACATTGAATATCACTAGCCATGGGAGTGGGGCTACCATAATCTAGAAGCCCTGTGTTAGACTTGATTGGTAACACTACATACACAAAATTTAAGCTCAATATTTTGAGGCATGTGCAAAATTAAAAAGTCCGGAAAACTATTATGTGGGACAGACAGATGGTTGGACGGACAGAAAGACAGATAGACAAGGAATATTACCTGTGAGGGACTGGAGTCCAGCTCCCAGCGTGGACAGGAATGAACCAATCATGATGACCCACTCATTCGGCCAAGCCAGCATGCCTATTAACATGTTGCCACCTATACTGATACCATACCTGAAAAACATGATGCATAAAACAGGTGCAGGGATCGAAATAACATTGAGGCAATGGGAAAACATTTAGTTCAGCATCACATTGCGAATACATGTAGCTTGGCAAGTTTCACAGATCATTACATAATTCTAAACTGTTTAGCAACTGTTTGTCATAAAAAAAAAATATATATATATATATAGAGGCTATTTCATGGTTTTTCATGAAAATATGGTTTTCACACATCACGAGTTGACATAAAAATCGTATTCGGAAAAACACCATGAAATGGTCTATTTATTATATACATATTTCCTAATTTTTGACAATATCTTTCGCTCTTTGGTAATATCTTTCACTTATCCTATCGAAAACACGTAACGTCATGATATATTTCTTCCTATGGAACTTTGCCAGAAAATTTACTTTACCATAGACTTTTAAAAAGAAATATGATTAAAATTTATCTTTATTCACATTTATTTAACAATACTGCGGTGCAAACATACCTGACAAAGCGATCCTCTAAAAACTCCCACAAAAACAAAACGAGTCGAATGCTGTTAAATTCTTACACTTACACTCGATGACACTACATTGTGTCATCATTATTTAGCTTTGTATTCAATTTGTTTTATATATTTTATCGTAATTGCACTTTGTATCCCGTTTTTATAGGTACAGTTGTTTAAATTAAGTTTTTTATTTTTCAAATACGATCAGATGCATTGGTAATCATCAAATTTAAATACGAAGAACCGAGACAAAGGGAGATAATTTAATCATGCACTTTTACAAAAAAGTAAATACGACTTCTATATTTTCACTGTAGCTAAAATACAGTTAAAATATGACTTTTCACCGGATATGACTTTTATGGTTTCCGTAGATCTATATATTTCATTGCTATGTATATAATAAATATACATATTGTTTTTAATATTCCCATGAGAGCGAGATGACAATTTTACAGCCAATTTTGAAACTGTAAATACATCTATTTTATAGAGCTAAGTGGTATTGAAATCGATATCAGTATTTACCTCAGTATTGAAACAGTATCTGGTATCGACACAACATACATATACTAACATCAAACAGTTTTTGTGGGTATACCTGGATCTAAACGCATGGCTGTCTAATGTTCATATTATTTTGTAATCCAATATCACCATGTAATTCATGTGAAACTTTGACATACTCGATTTTCTGTGATAAATTTCCTCCACAAGGGAGCTCTTGTTGGTAATATCATGTCCACACATTTTTTTTGTGAGCCAGTTTGCATTAGTGTAATTTTCGTAAGATATACATTTTATAGGGTATTCTCTCATCCTCAGGTATATGGAACAGAGCTATCCCATGAAAGAAAGCCATGTGAGAAATGTCTATCTTACATGGGATATCACGCGCTTAAATTTAACATGACGTCGGTGGCGTGAGGTCATTAGCCAGTTTTAAATTAATATTTTGTTATGAAAACCTTCATTTTAAAAGCCATCTTGTTAATTTGTAGTGTTAAATTTTATTTAACACATGAAACAAACACGGTAAATACGATAGTGCAGTTTATTTATGATAAAATGGTCAAATAAAAAGGTTAATTGTTCAGCCATGTTTGTCTGTTCGTGTAAAACATGATTTATTTACGGAATGAATGAGAGAAAAAGACTCCATCATATGTGGTCATGTGGGACAGAAAAAGTACACCCGAGGTGGTGAAAATTTTGACCATTTTGACCAGGTTGAAATTTTCACCACCTTGGGTGTACCTTTTCTATCCAACATGACTGCATATGATGGAGTCTTATATTACTTAATGGTGGGAATAACTGTTTCCCTGAAATCGGGAATTCTGAAGTTCATAATAATAGTTATCCACTGAAGTCAAAGTACAAAGCTATGCATCAGCATTAGCGTGGAAACCGAAAGGAAATGTCTGTACATGCACCAAGCTCTATGATCATGAAACAGATGGACATATCGAAGTGGTGTCGTCCCCATGGACCAAAGTCAGGTGGGTACACGGTGCCAGGCCTCCAGTCTCGAAGAGGCTCACTCAAGCAACTGGTGGCTCTGTCAGCTGTAAAACCAGGGGTAGACAGAGTAGTGCTACTACTCAACACGATGAAGTCAGGATAAAACACTGGCCGAATGGAGCAACACTGGCTGTCAAGCTTTGGGGTTCCAAAGAAGACTTGACAAAGATAGCGTTTTTTATCACCACAACCGGACTCCAAATCTAAAGGATGATCAACTATACTCTTGAATGCAGAAGAAGAAGATAATAATAGTTAGTAGCTGTTACTGTATTAAACAAAACCTTAACCAATCTATCAACAGTCACACTCACTTGTCTCTTAGCAATGGGCCCTCAATACAAGCAGCAAAGAAAAACACCGACGTCACATCTGAACCGAAATAGGAAACATCAATTACAGCAAAGCTTTTCCATTAAAATTGGCTGACCCTAATTTTCAGGTAGCGTAAAATATATTCAACAATTACAGATTCTTATTGCTACAACTTCTGCTTTGTATTGTCAATTTTGTCCTTGTGTTTGCAGTAGTCAATTTTGCCAAATCCCGGTGTTCATAATAGTCAATTTGGTCAAATTCAGCATATTTCGTGGTAAAAAAATGGACTAGACGACTGTAAACTGAAATAGGCAGCAGTAAATTATGAGAAATTAATGTAAATTAGATTCAGGAAGCTGGTATTAAACGGGTAACAACAAACTGAGGCTATCATTTTTATGTTACTCCATCACAGGTAATCTAACTGTGACCCACAGCTCCACCGAGGTTGGAGGTTAAAAGGATACACACAAAGGAGGTTGTGGCTATGGCCAGGATAGTTCCGGTGGGAATCGACTTCTGAGCATCGGCCAAGTCACCTGACCTGTTTGATCCAGCCATGATGCCTGAAATAAAACAATTAAAAAATATATATATCAGTAGACATAATTTCAATCCACAAATGATTTTGCTTTTCCTAATTGTCTTTTTGTTCAAAATGGAGTTTTGAGACACTTGAAGTGCTGTCAGATCTCTGAATAAATAAGGAATGCAGTGAAATTTATTACCGTCTTGATTTAAGACACTTGACCATGTGTGGAACAGTATCCCTCTTAAGTTTATAGATTGACTTTGCAATTATTTATTTTTGTGTTATTACATGACCTAGTTTGACTTTATATTGTTTTCCCTTGCTATTTGTTAAAGCCTTGAAGGGGTCAAGAGACCTCTAAGACTCCCCTTGGATCCACAGAATTATTGTATAAATGAGTAAATGAGTGAGTGAGTGAGTGAGTGAGTGAGTGACTGAATGAAAGATATACGGTGAGAAAACCAATAACCTAAAACAAAATACAAGAAAGCTAAAAACTGACCTGTGACCGATGGAAAGTAAATGGCAAGAAGGACCATAAACGAGGTTGTGATATCAGCGATAACCTCTCCCCGGGACCTGGAGCCGGGTTCCTCGGTCCCCACTATGTTACCTTCCTCCGTGTAGTGGCTCACAGCGTTATCTGTCAATAAACAACATAAACATAAACGAGGTTGTGATATCAGCGATAACCTCTCCCCGGGACCTGGAGCCGGGTTCCTCGGTCCCCACTATGTTACCATCCTCCGTGTAGTGGCTCACAGCGTTATCTGTCAATAAACAACATAAACATAAACGTACAAAATTCTTCACAGAACGTTACAGATCTAAATATTATCTGTCAATAAACAACATAGAAAAAACATAAACGTACAAAAATTCTTTACGTTACAGGTCTAAAGAATTAAGGGACAACGGCAGGATTTCATAGTGTCTGAAGTGTGTTGGCCAAAATAACAGAACCTGAAGTCCACTACCCATTACGATCTAACAATCCATCATTGGCATAATGACTAAAAACAGTTTCTAATGGGTGCTGATTATCACAGAGCATGTAGCCGAAAAAAGTGGTTCCACCTAAAAGCTGAAATCCTAATGTCTGTAACTGTAACTGTTGTTTCTGACTATTTTTGTAACTGTTGTATCTTACTATTTCTGTAACTGTGTTGTACCTTACTATTTCTGTAACTGTGTTGTATCTTACTATTTCTGTAACTGTGTTGTATCTTACTATTTCTGTAACTGTGTTGTACCTTACTATTTCTTAACTGTGTTGTATCTTACTATTTCTGTAACTGTGTTGTATCTTACTATTTCTGTAACTGTGTTGTACCTTACTATTTCTGTAACTGTGTTGTACCTTACTATTTCTGTAACTGTGTTGTATCTTACTATTTCTGTAACTGTTATATTTATTTCTGTAACTGTTGTATCTGACTATTTCTGTAACTGTTATATTTATTTCTGTAACTGTGTTGTACCTTACTATTTCTGTAACTGTGTTGTATCTTACTATTTCTGTAACTGTTATATTTATTTCTGTAACTGTGTTGTATCTTACTATACTGTGTTGTATCTTACTATTTCTGTAACTGTTATATTTATTTCTGTAACTGTGTTGTATCTTACTATTTCTGTAACTGTGTTGTATCTTACTATTTCTGTAACTGTTATATTTATTTCTGTAACTGTTGTATCTGACTATTTCTGTAACTGTTATATTTATTTCTGTAACTGTGTTGTACCTTACTATTTCTGTAACTGTGTTGTATCTTACTATTTCTGTAACTGTTATATTTATTTCTGTAACTGTTGTATCTGACTATTTCTGTAACTGTTATATTTATTTCTGTAACTGTGTTGTACCTTACTATTTCTGTAACTGTGTTGTATCTTACTATTTCTGTAACTGTGTTGTATCTTACTATTTCTGTAACTGTGTTGTACCTTACTATTTCTGTAACTGTTGTATCTTACTATTTCTGTAACTGTGTTGTATCTTACTATTTCTGTAACTGTGTTGTACCTTACTATTTCTGTAACTGTGTTGTACCTTACTATTTCTGTAACTGTGTTGTACCTTACTATTTCTGTAACTGTTGTATCTTACTATTTCTGTAACTGTTGTACCTTACTATTTCTGTAACTGTGTTGTACCTTACTATTTCTGTAACTGTGTTGTATCATACTATTTCTGTAACTGTTATATTTATTTCTGTAACTGTTGTATCTGACTATTTCTGTAACTGTTGTATCTGACTATTTCTGTAACTGTTGCATCTATTTCTGTAACTGTATTGTGAATCCTGGTCACTATATAATACTTACCCATGAAAACTCCGCTGGTCATTCCTGGAATTCCCTTTACTATGTGAGCCATGTTCTCCTTTTCCTTGTAGTAGTCGCATGCATCCCCCGTGAAGTTGTTGTCCACACAGTAGTGTTGGTAGATCGGACTTGACTCGTTCTTCACACAGTAGAATGACCCATTCAGCATCACAGAGTCAGAATCCAACAACCGATCTCCAAACATACAGATTCTGAAAAACAAAACAAAATATATTACATACAGTACGATGCATAACCATAGTTTTTTTTTTTTAACTAGGTCTGTGGTACACGACACAAGAATAAAGCTGACTGACTTAAAAATCTGCTGCTGGTAAAAATCAGGTTTTATTACCCATATGGTTAAAAATATATTAGTACATATCAAAGTGATACGTCCCACTACAGTGCCAAGTTGGACTTAACACTTCATGACGTCATTGATTAGTGTACTACAACCTTACATGAACATCAACCAAACAAGTTGAGTGATAAAAATTAAGATCGATTATGAGCAATAAATAGGATATTAAACTCGCTACCATTTTGTATCATGTTTATGTCCCTCGTTAAATAATTTTCATTGTCATTCACTAAAGCTCGTGACAACTGAAATAAACATGATACGAAATGAAAGCTTGTTTAATACCCTATAATTACTACCTCAGATTTAGACATCATTTCAAATTTGTTCTTAACTTGGAATTTTCTCTTAACATATAAAATGTTAAAATTTAATAAAAATTCTAAAATTAGAAATTTCCTAAATATATATTAGTTTGTGAAGACTGTTCCTGAGAATACTTACACTAACTTTCAGAAATATCCAATCAAAACTCTCAGAGAAAATTCACAAATTTCAAATTTCAAAAACATCTCTCTGTTTGTAAAGACTGCCCGGAGAATCATAACACCAAGTTTCAGAACTATCCTATGAAAACTGTAGAAGACAGACTTTACAATTTTCAATTTAAATTCAAAAATGTTTAATAAAAAATTCAAAAATTCAAAATTTCCAATATATCTCTCTATTAGTTTGTTTTGAGGTTGTGTTCCTGAGGATCATTGTACCAAGATTTCAGAACAAGATTTCAATCAAAACTTTATAGAAGAAGACAGACTTCACAGGAGAAGTTGATCGATGGATGGACAGACAGATAGACTGACAGATGGATGGACAGACAGATAGGCTGACAGATGGATGGACAGACAGATAGGCTGACAGATGGATGGACAGACAGATAGGCTGACAGATGGATGGACAGACAGATAGGCTGACAGATGGGCTGACAGATGGATGTACAGAGGGAAGGATGGACATCAGACATATTGGTATCAGAAAAGCTCTGGCAACAACAAACATGATAGTAGAGCCTTAAAAAACACCTCATAAACTTACTCAACGTTGTTGATGGAACCTGCAGCAAATATTCCAATATAAATACAGACGATAGAAATGATCACACAGGCTAGAGACAGAGCGGCAAACTTGCTGACAAATTTCACTCCGACAAACACGATCAACCCCAACACGAGTAGAACACAGGTCCCGTACAGCCGATAGTTGTGAAACACATCATCAAATATGGCTATCTGTGGCACTATAAATTTCTGTAAGAAAAACCAAATTGTATAAATACATGTATAATGAACATTGGTGGTCATTTTTTATTTTTAAATTGTACTATTTTCAATCGATAAACTGAAAACATAATCTGGTGCAGTTTTTAAATATTTATTTATTAATTTATTTAAGAAGTGTCTGTTATTTATGTTCATCGGGGTATGAACAAACAAAAAAATCATCCGCAAACTATGTTAATCAGCGAAGTCGTTCTCACAGAAGTTTATGAATGACGCAATGGGATGATGTTATATTGTCATGAAAGTCAAAGAAATTTTATTATAATTATTCATTCTGATTTGAATCAACTTGGGGAAATACAATGGTTGGTAAAATATCATCTGCATGCATTGTCCTCTAGGTATATGTAATAAACTAACTTTTACCACTAAAATCTCCACCAAACTCGTTTATTGTCCTCTATGTATATCTAATAAACTAAGTATTACCACTAAAATCTCCACCAAACTCGTTTATTGTCCTCTATGTATATCTAATAAACTAAGTTTTACCACTAAAATCTCCACCAAACTCGTTTATTGTCCTCTATGTATATCTAATAAACTAAGTTTTACCACTAAAATCTCCACCAAACTCGTTTATTATCCTCTATGTATATCTAATAAACTAAGCTTTACCACTAAATCTCCACCAAACTCGTTTATTATCCTCTATGTATATCTAATAAACTAAGTTTTACCACTAAATCTCCACCAAACTCGTTTATTGTCCTCTATGTATATCTAATAAACTAAGTATTACCACTAAAATCTCCACAGCTCCAATGATGTACATGGCCGATGCCACTGATGTTCCCAGATAGAAGAGAACACCAACTGTGCCACCAAACTCGTTTATTATCCTCTATGTATATCTAATAAATTAAGTTTTACCACTAAAATCTCCACAGCTCCAATGATGTACATGGCCGATGCCACTGATGTTCCCAGATAGAAGAGAACACCAACCGCGCCACCAAACTCGTTTATTATCCTCTATGTATATCTAATAAATTAAGTTTTACCACTAAATCTCCACCAAACTCGTTTATTGTCCTCTATGTATATCTAATAAACTAAGTTTTACCACTAAAATCTCCACCAAACTCGTTTATTATCCTCTATGTATATCTAATAAACTAAGCTTTACCACTAAATCTCCACCAAACTCGTTTATTATCCTCTATGTATATCTAATAAACTAAGTTTTACCACTAAATCTCCACCAAACTCGTTTATTGTCCTCTATGTATATCTAATAAACTAAGTATTACCACTAAAATCTCCACAGCTGCAATGATGTACATGGCCGATGCCACTGATGTTCCCAGATAGAAGAGAACACCAACTGTGCCACCAAACTCGTTTATTATCCTCTATGTATATCTAATAAACTAAGTATTACCACTAAAATCTCCACAGCTCCAATGATGTACATGGCCGATGCCACTGATGTTCCCAGATAGAAGAGAACACCGACCGCGCCACCAAACTCGTTTATTATCCTCTATGTATATCTAATAAATTAAGTTTTACCACTAAAATCTCCACAGCTCCAATGATGTACACGGCCGATGCCACTGATGTTCCCAGATAGAAGAGAACACTGACCGCGCCACCAAACTCGTTTATTATCCTCTATGTATATCTAATAAATTAAGTTTTACCACTAAAATCTCCACAGCTCCAATGATGTACATGGCCGATGCCACTGATGTTCCCAGATAGAAGAGAACACCAACTGTGCCACCAAACTCGTTTATTATCCTCTATGTATATCTAATAAACTAAGTTTTACCACTAAAATCTCCACAGCTCCAATGATGTACATGGCCGATGCCACTGATGTTCCCAGATAGAAGAGAACACCAACTGTGCCACCAAACTCGTTTATTATCCTCTATGTATATCTAATAAACTAAGTTTTACCACTAAAATCTCCACAGCTCCAATGATGTACATGGCCGATGCCACTGATGTTCCCAGTTTATTATCCTAGAAGAGAAATAAACCGTTTTACCACCACTAAATCGCCACCAAACTCGTTTATTATCCTCTATGTATATCTAATAAACTAAGTTTTACCACTAAAATCTCCACAGCTCCAATGATGTACATGGCCGATGCCACTGATGTTCCCAGATAGAAGAGAACACCAACCGCGCCACCAAACTCGTTTATTATCCTCTATGTATATCTAATAAATTAAGTTTTACCACTAAATCTCCACCAAACTCGTTTATTGTCCTCTATGTATATCTAATAAACTAAGTTTTACCACTAAAATCTCCACCAAACTCGTTTATTGTCCTCTATGTATATCTAATAAACTAAGTTTTACCACTAAAATCTCCACCAAACTCGTTTATTATCCTCTATGTATATCTAATAAACTAAGTTTTACCACTAAATCTCCACCAAACTCGTTTATTGTCCTCTATGTATATCTAATAAATTAAGTTTTACCACTAAAATCTCCACAGCTCCAATGATGTACATGGCCGATGCCACTGATGTTCCCAGATAGAAGAGAACACCAACTGTGCCACCAAACTCGTTTATTATCCTCTATGTATATCTAATAAACTAAGTTTTACCACTAAAATCTCCACAGCTCCAATGATGTACATGGCCGATGCCACTGATGTTCCCAGATAGAAGAGAACACCAACCGCGCCACCAAACTCAGGACCCAATGCCCGAGAAATCATGAAGTACGAGCCGCCCGCAGGAACCACACCATTCGTTGCTATGGCGCTCATTGAGATGGATGTCAGCATCGTCTACAAGAAGAAAAAGGGGAAAAAAAAACCCCAAGAATATTTTTTAAAAATCCCAGTCATGTGTGCTAGCTGTGCCCAGGTTGGCTTTCTGAAACACAGGAACACATCAGCATCACGTATGAAACAAACAAGGGTAAATATTCCGAATACACGGAAGATAGACACTGAGAACTGTACCCAGGTTGGCTTTCTGAAACACAGGAACACATCAGCATCACGTATGACACAAACAAGGGTAAATATTCAGAATACACGGAAGATAGACACTGAGAACTGTTCCCAGGTTGGCTTTCTGAAACACAGGAACATATCTCATATCTCTGTCAAGGGGAGATAATTAAATGATCCACTTGACAAAGCAACAATTGTTGAAGAATACTGTAGACTTTGATTATAAATAAAAGAATAAACTTAACACTAATATATAGATTTTTCTATGATTTAACTAAACATTTGTTGAAGAACACTGGAGACTTTGGTTATAAATAAAAGAATAAACTTAACACTAATATATAGATTTTTCTATGATTTAACTAAACATTTGTTGAAGAACACTGGAGACTGGTTATAAATAAAAGAATAAACTTAACACTAATATATAGATTTTTCTATGATTTAACTAAACATTTGTTGAAGAACACTGGAGACTTTGGTTATAAATAAAAGAATAAACGTAACACTAATATCTAGATTTTTCTATAATTTAACTAAACATTGTTTTTTTTAATTACCTTGTGAATATAAAGTGTATTTGTTTAATATTCTTTTAAATGACAGTTATGCTGGTTAAAATACTCAAAAACTATTACGATAATGTCAACTGTTTTGGCTAATACACAAACGACTTGCAAGCTAGCACACATGTATATATCCATTTATAAATTAACTTGAGGCTCTATAATAAAACCAAAATAAAATCAAAAAAAAAGAAGAAGAAATACTTTTAATATAATTCTTTAGGTAAAACATTAACAATAATCAAATACAGATATTATATAAAGTATTTTACTGTTATCAAATAAAGATATTATATAAAGTGTTTTACTGTTAAGCAGCTGATGAAGACCATGAAGAAAGATTCCAGCGCTCCGGCCATCCCGACAATCCACGTCATCCGAACGAAGAGGAGAATGCCGAAAATATTCTGAATACACGGAAGATAGACACCGAGAACTGTACCCAGGTTGGCTTTCTGAAACACAGGAACACATCAGCATCACGTATGACACAAACAAGGGTAAATATTCTGAATACACAGAAGATAGACACCGAGAACTGTGCCCAGGTTGGCTTTCTGAAACACAGGAACACATCAGCATCACATATGACACAAACAAGGGTAAATATTCTGAATACACAGAAGATAGACACCGAGAACTGTGCCCAGGTTGGCTTTCTGAAACACAGGAACAAATCAGCATCACGTATGACACAAACAAGGGTAAATTGTTACAACAATTCTGTCGAAGTAGATCCCTCATCTTCCATTAACTGATTCAGTGAATATAAAGAAATAATTTGTGATGAAACATTCAGGATTAATAGAGTTCTTAATAACAACCCCCCCCCCCCCAAAAAAAAAAAACCCAAAACATTTTTATTTAAAACTAAAAAAAGACATTTAATTTAATAAATGTTGAAACATTTTCACATGTAATAAGATGCACATTTGTAGATGCAACTAAAACTCAGGTTTCATAGAAATTGAGCTGAATGTGAAAACTTAATAATAATATTGGAGCTTAACACAAACATTGACACTTATTGTCATCACTGTCGAACAAGTCATACCTATATCTTGCCAACTGACTTCATTAAAGCAAATCAATATTAAAAAAAAGAAGAAGAAAAAACCAAACAAGAGATAGAACATTTTATGAAGGTACATTGTAGTAATGAAAGATTAAATCTAAATACCTAGTGATAGTAATTTTCAAATTTTGTAAAATAAAAATGTATGATTTTAGTAATATACTCAAAACAATTCAATGAAAAAAACATTTATACTAATCAAGTCCATTTGTCATTCAATCTGATAAACCATGATACATATGGAATTTGCCATTATAAAAATGTGTTTCATTTAATGACACCATTAGAGCACATTAATTTATTAATCATCGGCTGAGATGAAACCCGCTATATTTTGTTTCTATTTGAGTCAAGGGATCTTTTATATCCACCATCCCAAAGACAGGCATTTGATATAACAGTCGTGGTGCATTGGCTGAAATGAGAAATAGCCCACCGATGGGGATTGATCACAGACCATTATTAAATATATTATTATTAATCAAGGTGCATTCACTGTCATGCCTTGGTTAAAGATATCTACGATTGGTACCTATTTTGTTTACAAAATGCACTGAAACTAGTAGACTTGATTGTGCGAAGTTAATCCTTTAATTGAATGACTAAAGGCTTATTTTCAAAAGCAATACATGTCTACAGATTTAGCCGACATCAGTCACTCGGACATCATGTGACACTGTCAACTCGTGACGAAATCAAGGATGCCAAAGGGCTATGTGTTCTGCCAAGGTGCAACGGTATCTGGATGCAATGTCGTAAAGAGGTGTTTTCACAAGTCGGATGCACGTTTGTTCCTGATTTGCTCTGTCGCTGTCGGAAGGTGTGAATTCCGGTGTAAAGAAAGAAAGAAATGTTTTATTTAACGACGCACTCAACAAATTTTATTTACGGTTATATGGCGTCAGACATAGGGTTACGGACCACACAGATTTTGAGAGGAAACCCGCTGTCGCCACTACATGGGCTACTCTTCCGATTAGCAGCAAGGGATCTTTTATTTGCGCTTCCCACAGGCAGGAGAGCACAAACCATGGCCTTTGTTGAACCAGTTATGGATCACTGGTCAGTGCAAGTGGTTTACACCTACCCATTGAGCCTTGCGGAGCACTCACTCAGGGTTTGGAGTCGGTATCTGGATTAAAACCCAGTACCTACCAGCCTGTAGACCGATGGCCTAGCACGATGCCAGAATTCCGGTGTAATGAACAGAATAACATTGATATACATTTGTTCCCGACAATTTGTGGTCGGATGGTATAAATGTCGTAGTAAGAAGGTCTGACTGTATGTATATATATATATATATACATGTGTATATATGGATAATGTATGTATATATTGTATATGTGTTGCATACATTTGTATGCTATTATACTTAATAATTTCCAAACACTAACCCCCCCCCCAAAAAAAAATAACCCACACAAAAACATGGCTATTTCATTTTTTATAATTAATCTAAATATGACAAAACTATTTTTCCAATCTAAAATTATGCATTATCTGCAAAGTGTAAATGAATCTACTATAAATCCCTAAATAGAGGCTTGCCTTAAATAGAAGCCATCCTCGATTAGAAGACGGGTCGCAAAGCGTCACAAAACAGATAGAGGCTTGCCTTAAATAGAAGCCAGCCTCGATTAGAAGAGAGCGTCACAAAACAAATAGAGGCTTGCCTTAAATAGAAGCCATCCTCGATTAGAAGACGGGTCGCAGAGCGTCACAAAACAAATAGAGGCTTGCTTAAATAGAAGCCAGCCTCGATTAGAAGACGGGTCGCAGAGCGTCACAAAACAAATGGAGGCTTGCCTTAAATAGAAGCCAGCCTCGATTAGAAGACGGGTCGCAGAGCGTCACAAAACAGATGGAGGCTTGCCTTAAATAGAAGCCAGCCTCGATTAGAAGACGGGTCGCAGAGCGTCACAAAACAAATGGAGGCTTGCCTTAAATAGAAGCCAGCCTCGATTAGAAGACGGGTCGCAAAGAGTCACAAAACAGATAGAGGCTTGCGTTAAATAGAAGCCAGCCTCGATTAGAAGACGGGTCGCAGAGCGTCACAAAACAAATGGAGGCTTGCCTTAAATAGAAGCCATCCTCGATTAGAAGACGGGTCGCAGAGCGTCACAAAACAGATAGAGGCTTGCCTTAAATAGAAGCCAGCCTCGATTAGAAGACGGGTCGCAGAGCGTCACAAAACAAATGGAGGCTTGCCTCAAATAGAAGCCAGCCTCGATTAGAAGACGGGTCGCAGAGCGTCACAAAACAAATGGAGGCTTGCCTTAAATAGAAGCCAGCCTCGACGGGTCGCAAAGCGTCACAAAACAGATAGAGGCTTGCGTTAAATAGAAGCCAGCCTCGATTAGAAGACGGGTCGCAGAGTGTCACAAAACAAATGGAGGCTTGCCTTAAATAGAAGCCAGCCTCGATTAGAAGACGGGTCGTAGAGCGTCACAAAACAGATAGAGGCTTGCCTTAAATAGAAGCCAGCCTCGATTAGAAGACGGGTCGCAGAGCGTCACAAAACAAATGGAGGCTTGCCTTAAATAGAAGCCAGCCTCGATTAGAAGACGGGTCGCAGAGCGTCACAAAACAAATAGAGGCTTGCCTTAAATAGAAGCCAGCCTCGATTAGAAGACGGGTCGCAGAGCGTCACAAAACAAATGGAGGCTTGCCTTAAATAGAAGCCAGCCTCGATTAGAAGACGGGTCGCAGAGCGTCACAAAACAAATAGAGGCTTGCCTTAAATAGAAGCCAGCCTCGATTAGAAGACGGGTCGCAGAGCGTCACAAAACAGATAGAGGCTTGCATTAAATAGAAGCCAGCCTCGATTAGAAGACGGGTCGCAGAGCGTCACAAAACAAATGGAGGCTTGCCTTAAATAGAAGCCAGCCTCGATTAGAAGACGGGTCACAAAGCGTCACAAAACAGATAGAGGCTTGTGTTAAATAGAAGCCAGCCTCGATTAGAAGACGGGTCGCAGAGCATCACAAAACAAATGGAGACTTGCCTTAAATAGAAGCCAGCCTCGATTAGAAGACGGGTCGCAGAGCGTCACAAAACAGATGGAGGCTTGCCTTAAATAGAAGCCAGCATCGATTAGAAGACGGGTCGCAGAGCGTCACAAAACAAATGGAGGCTTGCCTTAAATAGAAGCCAGCCTCGATTAGAAGACGGGTCGCAGAGCGTCACAAAACAAATGGAGGCTTGCCTTAAATAGAAGCCAGCCTCGATTAGAAGACGGGTCGCAGAGCGTCACAAAACAAATGGAGGCTTGCCTTAAATAGAAGCCAGCCTCGATTAGAAGACGGGTCGTAGAGCGTCACAAAACAGATAGAGGCTTGCGTTAAATAGAAGCCAGCCTCGATTAGAAGACGGGTCGCAGAGCGTCACAAAACAAATGGAGGCTTGCCTTAAATAGAAGCCAGCCTCGATTAGAAGACGGGTCGCAGAGCGTCACAAAACAAATAGAGGCTTGCCTTAAATAGAAGCCAGCCTCGATTAGAAGACAGGTCGCAGAGCGTCACAAAACAGATAGAGGCTTGCCTTAAATAGAAGCCAGCCTCGATTAGAAGACGGGTCGCAGAGCGTCACAAAACAAATAGAGGCTTGCCTTAAATAGAAGCCAGCCTCGATTAGAAGACGGGTCGCAGAGCGTCACAAAACAGATAGAGGCTTGCGTTAAATAGAAGCCAGCCTCGATTAGAAGACGGGTCGCAGAGCGTCACAAAACAAATGGAGGCTTGCCTTAAATAGAAGCCAGCCTCGATTAGAAGACGGGTCGCAAAGCGTCACAAAACAGATAGAGGCTTGTGTTAAATAGAAGCCAGCCTCGATTAGAAGACGGGTCGCAGAGCATCACAAAACAAATGGAGGCTTGCCTTAAATAGAAGCCAGCCTGGATTAGAAGACGGGTCGCAGAGCGTCACAAAACAGATAGAGGCTTGCCTTAAATAGAAGCCAGCCTCGATTAGAAGACGGGTCGCAGAGCGTCACAAAACAAATGGAGGCTTGCCTTAAATAGAAGCCAGCCTGGATTAGAAGACGGGTCGCAGAGCGTCACAAAACAAATGGAGGCTTGCCTTAAATAGAAGCCAGCATCGATTAGAAGACGGGTCGCAGAGCGTCACAAAACAAATGGAGGCTTGCCTTAAATAGAAGCCAGCCTCGATTAGAAGACGGGTCGCAGAGCGTCACAAAACAAATAGAGGCTTGCCTTAAATAGAAGCCAGCCTCGATTAGAAGACGGGTCGCAGAGCGTCACAAAACAAATGGAGGCTTGCTTAAATAGAAGCCAGCCTCGATTAGAAGACGGGTCGCAGAGCGTCACAAAACAGATAGAGGCTTGCCTTAAATAGAAGCCAGCCTCGATTAGAAGACGGGTCGCAGAGCGTCACAAAACAAATGGAGGCTTGCCTTAAATAGAAGCCAGCCTCGATTAGAAGACGGGTCGCAGAGCGTCACAAAACAGATAGAGGCTTGCCTTAAATAGAAGCCATCCTCGATTAGAAGACGGGTCGCAAAGCGTCACAAAACAGATAGAGGCTTGCCTTAAATAGAAGCCAGCCTCGATTAGAAGAGAGCGTCACAAAACAAATAGAGGCTTGCCTTAAATAGAAGCCATCCTCGATTAGAAGACGGGTCGCAGAGCGTCACAAAACAAATAGAGGCTTGCTTAAATAGAAGCCAGCCTCGATTAGAAGACGGGTCGCAGAGCGTCACAAAACAAATGGAGGCTTGCCTTAAATAGAAGCCAGCCTCGATTAGAAGACGGGTCGCAGAGTGTCACAAAACAGATAGAGGCTTGCCTTAAATAGAAGCCAGCCTCGATTAGAAGAGAGCGTCACAAAACAAATAGAGGCTTGCCTTAAATAGAAGCCAGCCTCCATTAGAAGACGGGTCGCAGAGCGTCACAAAACAGATAGAGGCTTGCCTTAAATAGAAGCCAGCCTCGATTAGAAGACGGGTCGTAGAGCGTCACAAAACAGAGGCCTACATAAGAGGTGGGATGTAGCCCAGTGGTAAAGCGCTTGCTTGATGCAAGGTCGGTCTGGGATTGATCCCCGTCGGTGGGTTCATTGGGCTATTTCTCATTCCAGCCAGTGCATCATGACTGGTATATCCAAGGCTGTGTTACATGTATGTGCTATCCTGTCTGTATGAAAGTGCATACAAAAGATCCCTTTCTGCATTAGGAAAGATGTAGTGGCTTTCCTCTGAGTCAGAATTACTAAATGTTTGACATCCAATAACCGGTAATTGATTAATCAATGTGCTCTAGTGGTGTTAAACAAACCTAACTTTTTGTCTTTCAATAAAGGCCCCTTTCTTCATTTATTGCTTTGGCAGATTAATAACTGCTTATACTCGTTACTTCCGCTGCACAGCATCAAAAGGTTATGTTTTTCTGGTTAATAAAAGTTCTTTTATATAACAATCTGATTCTTCAATACCATAAAAAAATTAATAGTCTATAAACAAAAGAATGTAAGACAGGCGATCAACTTTTGTTATTGTTTAAATAAAATACTGGTACCACAGAAAATTTTGCTTGAAAAAAAGATAAAAAAGAAGCCTGCCTTAAATAGAAACTTAATGGCCCCTACTGAAGGATTTACTGTAAACTGTTACGAAACTGAACACAGAACATAGAACAAGACTGTTTGAAAGGAAGATATGACAGTGTGAAAATACAGCATATATACTAAACAGAACAAGTGTGACATAACCGAAACAAGTTTTGCTATGATGGGTAGTAATAATATATGAACAAGTACTAAAATGTTAACAGGTGAACACTGGTGTCGACTGGGACAAGTTCAGTCAACCACTTGTCGCGAACGTTCACTAGACTAGTTTTGACGCTACACAGTATTTATCCAAATTATAACTACAGGAACCAGTCAATATAGCTTGCAAACGTTAGTAAAAATTGATTGGCTGAACTTGAAGCTAATTTACAAGAAATAATAGTGCTATAAATATTTGAAGAGTTTCATTGCATAACGTGATAAATGCCATATTAAAAACCATTGTGCGAACACCACTCAGATACTGTTCACACGTAGACAAACACAAGTTCAAATTCAGTTTTCAGCAAAACGTGATACGATTGTCTGAGGGTATATCGCAGATTGCAGAGAAACTGGTGTATTGTTTATGGTGGTTTCGTTATAAACAGTTTTTAGGATTGGGTGTGTATAGTGGCATTTATCGCATTTTGCGATGAAACTCTTTCTAAAGCTAGCAAAACTACTATTTAAAAATGATAGTAAAATGAAAAGTATGTTTACTAGATGTATTTAGATAACCACACTATCATAACTACGAGAAATATGTATGAAAAAGTAATTTTTATAAACAAGATGTCATAGCTTTATTGCTAGGGTTGACTATATATTAATTTACACAAGTATACTTTTTAAACTACTGCATACAATATGGCATCTTCTTGCTATTAAATTACAAAATGAAATAAATTCTACTCATTAAAACACTAAAAACCCCAACAAACATTTGATAACATGAACAAGTATATTTGATACTTTTCTGGGCACTTGATCAGCTACTCAAAATGATTTGGGGAACACAATTTATTGTATAGTACCATATGTAGTGTGGAGGGAAGCGGGAGTGAGTGATCACTTGCCTTTCCTGGCAGAGGTGTGGGACACAGCCCAGTGGTCAAACACTGACATGATGCACAGTCAATGCAGGATCGAGCCCTATCGGTGGGCCAACTGGGCTATTTCTTGTTCCAGCCAATGCACCACGACTGGTATATCAAAGTCCGTGGTGTGTGCTATCCTGTTTGTAAGATGATGTATATAAATAGAAAAAATGTAGCGGGGTTTCCTCTCTCTAAGACTATACATGTATGTACAAATAACCAAATGTTTGACATCCAACAGTCAATGATTAATAAATCAATGATTCTTGCTATACTAATGGAACAAATTTAGCAGGTTTCTCCTCGATTATATGTCAAATTTACAAAATGATTGACATCCAATGTGCTCTAGTGGTGTCGTTAAACAAAACAAACTTTAACTTTTTCCAGGCAAAGACTTTAACATGTTTCAATCCAGTTGACTACTTTAGGTTTACTCTCCCAATTTTTCCTACAATACTGAGCCCCGTCTTACAAAGTGATCTTAGGGCTAAGATCATCTTAAGTCCATATGCTTACGGTAATCTTAGCCCTAAGATTGCTTTGCAAAACGGGACCCTGTTCATTTACTCCATGAATATAAATAATTTAAAATTCATATTAGCAGTGGTCTGGAACAAGGTTTAAATGTAAGAGAGCTGTTTCACGCTCAATGTCTTCTTACAGGACAGGCAGTAGATATTTGTGTGTTGGTGTTCTCCAAATTATTTTGATAAGCGAATGTAAAACGCAGACAGACTAGAAAGATGAAAGTTATTTTTCAAACTTTAGGAACTTCAAGACACGATAATAGGATCAGCACATTCAAGCTTGAAAGTTTTAAACTGAAAAATAATCTGCTAATAAAAGACAAATGAAATGGATTTTAAAGATTATATACACCAAAATAAATTTAATTTATATTTTTAAAATGATGTAAGTTGTCATTACAGCAAAAAATGGCAGCCAATTAACAAGAACAAATACTGACTACAGGGTAGAAACCCTTTTTTTTTTAGTTTTGCATACACTTTCAAATATTTGTACAAACAGATTATCTTTCGTTACATTTTAAAAACCAATAGAACTTGGTTTTTTGAGGGTGGGTCTTTTCTCTGTGTGTATATGTTCTAGTTATCATGCCATTAAGTTCATGTATAACAATTGCTCAAACTATTCTAAGTAAAAAAAAAAATCATAGCAAATTTATTACAACGACTGCTTTGAAAATAATTCATGCCATGCAACAGATTAATGTTTTAGTCAAACAAAAAAAATGTAATAAAGCATGAAACAAATGGTTTTTATTATGTTGAAAAAAAAAATCATTTACTTACTTTGGACTATAAACAAAAATGAAGAAGAAAAACGACAATAAGTAAATAATATTATAACACTGACTCTTATTAATCACAGTGATAGAAACGTACAGAAATACAATGAAAATACATTAAGACAGTATTAACACATTGCAGTATCCCATATGGATAATAACATTTCAAAATCTGGTATTCCACCTGAGAATTTAGTATCCCACTTAAATGAAATTCATAAATTACATCGTAACAAACTTGGACGACACTGTTCTCGTTCCCAGTCTATTGCTACATTGCTATTGATCCAGTGCAGCATTAGACTGGATAGGAGCTCTAAAACTTCACCAGTAAATGACGACTTTCATTGTTTTTGCGAAAAATTAATACGCAGGATTAAAAAGAAAACCCTCAGCATTATATTGTATCATGGTGGAGTACTGTGTTTTTGAAGTCTGGTATCCAAACTTAAATTTTGGTATCCCCGGGATATCGGGATACTATTAATCTCGAACACTGACATTGATTACAATAGCTACCTACAGGTATGTTAACATGTTATGAAACGTTGATTACAATAGTTACCTACAGGTATGTTAACATGTTATAAAAAACGTAATATACCAATATACAGGAAAACCTCTTAAAACTGGACCCTCTGTAAACTGGAATTCCCCAAAACCGGATATTTTTAAAGGTCCTTTTTTTTAAAATCTGTACAGAACTTAACCTCTCTAAACCAGATACCTCTTCAAACTGGACATTTTACTTGGTCCCGAGGGTGTCTGTTTTAGAGGGGTTTCACTGTACTTTGCAAAATCTTTTAAGACTAAACTTTTAAACGTTGCACTCTAAATTAACTTTTTGATATATATATATATATATATATATTTTTATATTTTTATATTTTTTTATTTTTTGAGTGGAGGGAGTAATATTAAAGTACCGGTATTTAGAATAGATGATCCATATTATGTTTCTCCGTGTGATATGCCTATCTGCAATATATATTGATTTCTGTTGGTTTATAAATTATATAACCAACATGTGAACAAAACAATGGTTCACTTGTAATACTGGGCCCTGTGTAAATTTGGACATCATGGTTCTTTGAGAATTTATAAATTTGTCAAACCAAATTTCAAGAGAATCTATACTAAAAACAAACCAAATAAGTTTATCTTCCAGATACTTGAATAGTTTAAAATCTTTTCTTTTGAGACTTTGTAAATTTTAATAACTTAATTTGAAGACAATCTGTACTAAACCAATCTACTGAATGAATTAACATTCCAGATACTTGTATAATGCTCTTTTTGAGAATCTGTAAAGTTTAACAACTCTGAGAAGCCGAATTTCAAGAAAGTCTGTACTAAAAACAAATCTACTGAATAAATTTACTTTCCAGATTCTTGTATAGCATTTAAAATCTTTGTTTGAGAATTTGTAAATTTTTAAAATTTTGACAAGGTGAATTTGAAGACAATCTACTTATGTGATATATACACACATACCTGATTTTAATAACTCTTAACACAGTGAATTTGAAGACAATCTACCTGAGTGTTGTACACACACATACCTGATGATTTTTGCCCTTCTCCACCTCATCGGGATTGGGTGTGATTCCAGCCTGGTAGTTGGCAATCCTGCTGAGAACTTGGGAGATTTTACCTGAATGCTGGAGGTCATCCTAAAAACAGAAATAAAATACATTAATTTACTTAAATTAATTAAGGTAAATTAATTCAATTTAGCTTTTAAATGGATTGGCATTTGCCATGAGTTTGCTTATTTCCAAACCAAATATATTTAAAATGGTGATAAGAACCAAAATTGAAATTCTACTCTTTTGTTAAAACCAAAACGAGAAACTGAAACTGAAGCCAAATTTCATAAGGAAGGAAGGAAATGTTTTATTTAAAGATGCACTCAACACATTTTATTTACGGTTATATGGTGTCAAACATATGGCTAAGGACCACACAGATATTGAGAGAGGAAACCCACTGTCGCCACTTCATAGGCTATTATTTTCGATTAGCAGCCAGAGATCTTTTATATGCACCATCCCACAGACAGGATAGCACATACCACGGCCTTTGATATACCATTCGTGGTGCACTGGCTGAAGCGAGAAATAGCCCAACAGGGATGATCCCAGACTGACCGTGCATCAAGCGAACGCTTTTTCACTGGGCTACGTCCCGCTCCCCAAATTTCCTAACTTCGAATCACTAGTATTAAGTATGAACAAGGTGTTTGTTGCTGTGTAGTATTAAGTATGAACAAGGTGTTTGTTGCTGTCTAGTATTAAGTATGAACAAGGTGTTTGTTGCTGTGTAGTATTAAGTATGAACAAGGTGTTTGTTGCTGTGTAGTATTAAGTATGAACAAGGTGTTTGTTGCTGTCTAGTATTAAGTATGAACAAGGTGTTTGTTGCTGTCTAGTATTAAGTATGAACAAGGTGTTTGTTGCTGTCTAGTATTAAGTATGAACAAGGTGTTTGTTGCTGTCTAGTATTAAGTATGAACAAGGTGTTTGTTGCTGTCCTAACTTCGAATCACTAGTATTAAGTATGAACAAGGTGTTTGTTGCTGTCCTAACTTCGAATCACTAGTATTAAGTATGAACAAGGTGTTTGTTGCTGTGTAGTATTAAGTATGAACAAGGTGTTTGTTGCTGTCCTAACTTCGAATCACCAGTATTAAGTATGAACAAGGTGTTTGTTGCTGTCCTAACTTCGAATCACCAGTATTAAGTATGAACAAGGTGTTTGTTGCTGTCCTAGTGTTTGTAGTAGCCCATGCAAACCACATTTTACCTCACAATAATTTCGTACATTTGAAAAAATATATATTATGAAGAAAATAGCCAATAACTGTTAAAAACATCTGCACACAACCGCAAACACACTTAATATATAAACACTGGTATTCCAAACAATAAAACTTAATGCATTAAATATGTTGCAGTTATGGAAAAGTGTAGAAAAGTGTAGAAAAGTATAGCGGGTTTCCTCTGATAGTTGCTGACTACATGTAAGTAATCAATGGTGTTTAGTGGCATCATTAATGAAAACAAACTTTAGATCTATGTGAGAAACTGCCAGCATCAATCCTAACACTAATTAGGCAGCACAAATACTACCATCTGCTGCATGTCATTATTATTAATGATAGTTACCAACAGCTATTGGGCAATTTTAAAATTAATTTTTATTAAAAACATTTTGCAAAATTCATGATAATAATAATTTAAACAAGAATTCTGCAGAATGCAATGTTTCGCCTCCCATAAAAAAAGTGTGTACTTATAACATATTAAACAAGCTTACATTTCGTATCATGTTTATGTCCCAAGTGATATAATTTTCAACTGCCACAAGCTTTAGCGGAGTGACAAGAAAATTATTTCACGAGGGACATTAACATGATACAAAATGTAAGCTTGTTTAATATCCTATTTATTACCCATAATTGATCTTAATTTATATCAGTCAACTTGTTTGGTTAACGTTCCTGTATGGTTGTAGTGTGCCAATCAATGACATCATCCTGTGATGTTGAAGTGTTACATTCCACTTGGCGTTCTAGTGGGACATATCACTTTGATATGTACCAAGATATTTTAACCATACAGTGTAATACGATGAACATCCATAGATACAACTACATGTATAAACCATGTTTTACTGACCTAGGAGTTACATGTATAGTTAGTCAGAAACGGATTTAAACGCAAAACTTTAACATTAAACTTTTAACATTAAACATCAACACATAAGTTGATGTTATCACCGCCACTGCACTGTCACAAAAGTAATAACTATATCTCACATTTTTTCTTTGTAAAGGCGAGACAATAAATATAAATCAATAAAAAATTTTTTTTAACATATATAGGAAAGGAAATGTTTTATTTAACGACACACTCAACACATTTTATTTACGGTTATATGGCACTGGACACATGGTTAAGGAACACATATATTGAAAGGAAACCCACTGTCACCACTTCATGGCCTACTCTTTTCGATTTGCAGCAAGGGATCTTTTATATGCACCATCCCACAGACAGGATAGCACATACCACAGCCTTTGATATAGCAGTCATGGTGCACTGGCTGAACGAGTAATAGCCCAATGGAACTGATCCCAGATCGACTGCGCATCAAGCGAACGCTGTACCACTAAGGTACGTCCCACCCCTAACATATATAGATTCATTGAGCCTAGTGGTTCACAAACCTTCAACAGGAGCTTGTAGTAGAATGAAATATTCACCCTATCATAGCCTTTAATATACTGTAACATCCATGGTTGGTCAAAAATCTGAGTGGTCCACTAAGGGAGGTAATCCTATGACTACAGCTCCCAAATTATGATGTATCTTCCAGGTCTGTCCTGGACCAAATCACTGGCTATCCAGAGATCGGGCCCGGCACAGACATGCTTGAAACTCTAGTGGTATATGAGCATGTAAATAAATATTGGTAATGGTATCTTCCAGGGTTTAAAAAAAGGAAAGGAATATTTATTTACCAACACCTCAGCACATATTTTAAAACTATGGCTGTTATATGTTTGGTACATTGTGTATCTGACTTTATTTTATCATTTGATTGAGAAAGATACATGTAAAGAGAGCAAACCCACAGCTCTCACACACTTTCCCACAGATGGGATGGTACATACCATGTCCTTTGATATACCAGTTATGAGAGCACTGCTTGCCAAGAAAAAAAAACCCCCATAGTCCATCAGTGGTAATTGATCCTGTAACCTATCACACATCAGATGAAGTAAAGTAATATTAGTTCAACAAGTAACACACTGACTGATTGACCAGCCACTGTTGGGTATAACACATGGTAATTATATAACACAACCACAGCGTCATGGTTCAGCCATCAAACTTGAGGCTGTTTCCCGTACATATTGGACCACTAACCCGACTTTCTCACTAAGCACTAACAACTAACCACTGAAGGCAAGACCACATGATACAAGTACCTTGTATGAGAATAGCCAATTGTGACAAGACAATCATTACAATTTCATCGGCTGCTATGCATCAATTATTCTTTTACGAAACACTAATGAGACACTTGTATGGTGTGGCATCACCTTAACCCACTGTCCTGGACAGACAGTCCAAATTGCTGAAATGTGTGCCCAGATCGAACAGAGCTCTAACAACCCCAGAGTTCTGACAACCCCAATTGAATATAAGAACGAAAATAACTATGAATGAATATATAACACATTTTATAAATTAACAAACATTGTTGCAACATACAACGTACAAGTTCATGTGATCTGCTGTTTTTAGGGAGCAGGAAAGGCCTTAAAGTTATAGAAGCCTAAAGAACCACCCAACAAAAGAAAGAGATATTTAAAAAATTTCTGTGGTCCACATGAACCAAAGCTAGAAAGTCTGAGCTGATTATTCCTAGACCGACTGATACAAAATCCAACTGTTACACAATGTCAGGGCTGTTATTCTAGCAGTGTCTGGCAAGTGAAAAACGTGACTTAAGACTTGGCACGCGTACCTGGCCAACATCAAAGTCAGGTACATTTATACATGTACAGTGAAACCTGTCCAAACAGGACCCTCTGTAAACCGGAATATCCTTAAAAACCAGACATTTTTCACGGACCCTTTTTAAAAATGAGTACAGAACAGAACCTCTGTAAACTGGATATTCTTTAAAACCAGACTTTTTACTTGATTCTGTGGATGTCTCATTGAGACAGGTTCCACTGTACTGGAAGGCAAGGTAACTGCACTAAGCGTGAGAACATCAGTGATAGGCATTAACCCGTATACATGTAAACACTGTACAGAACAAGTACCTTATAATAACACATTTAGATTTTTATGACAGAAATCATTGAGAAGAAATGGGGCAGGATGTAGCTCAGTAGTAGAGCACTGGCCTGAGGTGTGAAGAGTCGCAGGATCGATCACCCTCAGGGGATTTAAAAAAAAAAATTCCCTTTGGTCCCCTATCAGTGCATCACAAATGGTACAATGTACATACGGGTCTGTGGTATAGACTGTCCTGCCTATAGGAAAGTGCACTGAACAGGCGCCTAATTCACTAAACTCTTGCAACTTTGCGATTTTGCAGTGCAATGCTAAAAGACTTGCATAGAGGGTGCTTTGTTGTCTATCAGAGCCTAAGATACCTTTGTGAATTAGGCCCCAGATCCCTTATTTGCAATACCAGTCAGAGGGGCAATGGTTGGGATAAACAAAGTTAAAATCAGAGAATTACCGGTGAGTTAATCCTAGGATTCAAACGCCTCAGGGTACATGTTCCACTGACAGAGCTATAGATCACACACCGTTTTTCTTGAAACATCAAACATGCACATATACATAATTATGTAAAATAGGATGTACTTATGCCCAGTAACGTTCAAGCCACTAATTATAAATTATGGGAATCTCTTGATTAATTATTTGCTAATATTATTGATAATGAATTTCACTTTATTTTGCAATGTCCATTCTATTTTTATCTGCATGCTACATATATTAAAGTGACAGACCCCGGTTTTTAAACACTATGACATATTTTTCACTACTAAAGCCATTTTTCGTAGTTTAAATTAAAAGTACTTACATTTTATTATTTAGTATATTAATTTTTGTACACCTGAAGTGGTTCTTGTCATCCAGGTTTTGGTTATACCCCAAATGCATTTTCCATATCTCTAAGAAGGCATGTTCGTCTGAGAAGTAATGGTTATCAAGACCAGATCTAGTTATTTGTAGACGGCATTCCCCCGTTAAAACATCCCCGACTAGCTTCCCTCTGTTATACCTCTAGTGAACTGTGTGTTGCAGGTTTGTAAATTAACTAAACTTAGTGTATATTTTGACGGTTCAAACTAGGGTCTGCACCTTTAAGCTGTATTACTGGAAAAAACCTGCATATAAATTGATTACACTTTTAAGTCTTACAAATGTAACTCAATTACACAGTCTTGGAAGAGATTTCATCCAATCTACAAACGCAGAGAACTTGCTCATTAATTCTAAACTGTCTCCATCCTGAAATTGTTATTTCGCCTTTCTATTTATTCCTAACCTATTACTACATTTTTTACTAATTAGTATAAACGCAATACCATGTTGCATGTATATTTACACGTTTGTCTGATCAATATTGCTGTTTTTTCTTAATCATGTAATTTATTGAGTAAAATTATGTTTATTCCTATACGCAATTGCATTGGCAAATAAATGAATTGAACTGAATTGCTAGTGCAGGGGCAAAAAAAAGTGTGTGAAAGCAGAAATGGGGCAATTAAAGTTAATGTACTGGGTATACATGAATCACCCCCCCCCCCCCCCCCCCCACACTTTTTTCTTTACCAATTAAAACATTTTGCTTCCTATTACATATTCTATTACTTCTGGAGCCTAATTTTCAACCTTTTCACGAGTGTACAAAACGTACGCGGGGGTGGGGGTGGGGTGGGGGGGGGTTTAAAGGGCCAGCGTACACTTTTAAAAAAAATGAAAAATGTCGATCAACATTTTTTATTTGGGGATGTACACTTTTAGGAGGGAGGGAGGGGGGTGGTCAAAAGTGTACTCTTTGTACACTTGTGAAAATGTTGAAAATTATGGACGGCCCCTTGGGCTCTGCTAGGCAACAAAGCATCTTCTTTGCAAGTCTTTTAGCATTGAACTGCGAGATCGTAAAGTTGCGAGAGTTTAATGAATTAACCCTCTAGTTATTAGTTTTGGTTATCTGGTAATCATATATAGTACATAATAAATATTGGCACACATGCATACTGAGAAAGTAAAGATAAATAAATGTAGTTGAAGATAAATTGCGACTTATATAGCAATTTTTAATCTATCACAGCAAACAACCTTTAAAAACCAGTTTAGCCTATATTCAATTTGTTGATTAATTTTACGGAATGAATTAGAATTTCCTAGATCCGTGTAACAGAAAGGAGATAGTATGATCAGTTTGGCGAGTGCGGTATTGATCAGAACGATGGCCGGCACTAAGAGACGTATTCCCACACCGTGGCAGAAATAATTATGATGGTATGATTTATCAATCAGCCGTCATCACCCTTTGAAGCCACTCCAATTATCTCAAACCGATTCACTCGGAAAATAACTTCATCATGGGTCAAACACATCTGTGAAGACCCTTTGAAAATATTTATGAAGAAAAATTAATCAGTGCTGAAATCATAAATAATTTGGGAATGTTTAAAAAAAAAAAAAAAAAAAAAAAAAAAAAAAATTACCATAAAAACACAAAGTTTTAGAGTCCGTAAACATGTTTGTAATCTGTTTTTCACACTGCTTGGGGGGGCTGGATTAAAGTGGATATAACATGGTAACATAATCATAGTTGTTACGAGTACTTCCTAGAGGGGCTTGGGTTGAAAAATCCATTAAACCACTTTGGTAGACCCTTTATATATATTTTTTTCTGTTCCCAACAATGCCTGACATTTGTAAAATCAAAGATCGCTTGATGCTAATGGAGAAATGTGGTTTCCTTTGAAGACTGCATGTATGGGAAGAACTTTCCTTTGGCACTGTCACTAACGTAATCCTAACTATTTATGATAAGTATTTTAACTATTTATATTGTTCTTTATCCGTGACAGTGCCAAAGGAAAGTCCTACCCATATATGTACGTGTCATCCTAACCTGGATTTCTGTGTAAACTGGTCCCCATCACAGAGTCCTGTCCTTCAAGGTCAATTAATAACAGGAAATAGATCTAAATACAAAACTTTAGTGCAAAAGTTTGAAGCCACTGTCATATAGTACCTATATCTCGCTTGTTTACTTCAAAAAGGTGAGACAGAAATCTTTTACTTCACAAAGGAGAGAGAGAAATCTTTTACTTCACAAAGGTGAGACAGAAATCTTTTACTTCACAAAGGTGAGACAAATCTTTTACTTCATAACGGTGAGACAGAAATCTTTTACTTCAAAAAGGCTAGACAGAAATCTTTTACTTCACAAGGAGAGACAGAAATCTTTTACTTCACAAAGGAGAGACAGAAATCTTTTACTTTCTAAAGGTGAGACAGAAATATTTTACTTCACAAAGGTGAGACAGAAATCTTTTACTTCATAAAGGTGATAGAAATTGTTTACTTCATAAAGGCTAAACAAAAATCTTTTCTTCAAAAAGGTGAGACAGAAATCTTTTACTTCACAAAGGTAAACCAGAAATCTTTTACTTCACAAAGGAGAGACAGAAATCTTTTACTTTACAAAGGTGAGACAAATCTTTTACTTCATAAAGGTGAGACAGAAATCTTTTACTTCAAAAAGGCTAGACAGAAATCTTTTACTTCACAAAGGAGAGACAGAAATCTTTTACTTCACAAAGGTGAGACAAATCTTTTACTTCACAAAGGAGAGACAGAAATCTTTTACTTCACAAAGGAGAGACAGAAATCTTTTACTTCACAAAGGAGAGACAGAAATCTTTTACTTCACAAAGGAGAGACAGAAATCTTTTACTTCACAAAGGAGAGACAGAAATTGTTTACTTCATAAAGGTGAGACAGAAATCTTTTACTTCACAAAGGTGAGACAGAAATCTTTTACTTCACAAAGGAGAGACAGAAATCTTTTACTTCACAAAGGTGAGACAGAAATCTTTTACTTCATAAAGGTGATAGAAATCGTTTACTTCATAAAGGCTAAACAGAAATCTTTTCTTCAAAAAGGTGAGACAGAAATCTTTTACTTCACAAAGGTGAGACAGAAATCTTTTACTTCACAAAGGAGAGACAGAAATTGTTTACTTCATAAAGGTGAGACAGAAATCTTTTACTTCACAAAGGTGAGACAGAAATCTTTTACTTCACAAAGGTGAGACAAATCTTTTACTTCATAAAGGTGAGACAGAAATCTTTTACTTCACAAAGATGAGACAGAAATCTTTTACTTCATAAAGGTGAGACAAATCTTTTACTTCACAAAGGTGAGACAAATCTTTTACTTCACAAAGGTGAGACAAATCTTTTACTTCATAAAGGTGAGACAAATCTTTTACTTCATAAAGGTGAGACAAATCTTTTACTTCACAAAGGTGAGACAGAAATCTTTTACTTCACAAAGGTGAGACAGAAATCTTTTACTTCACAAAGGTGAGACAGAAATCTTTTACTTCACAAAGGTGAGACAGAAATCTTTTACTTCACAAAGGTGAGACAAATCTTTTACTTCACAAAGGTAAACCAGAAATCTTTTACTTCACAAAGGTAAACCAGAAATCTTTTACTTCACAAAGGGAAGACAGATCTTTTACTTCACAAAGGTGAGACAAAAATATTTTCTTCACAAAGGCGAAACAGAAATCTTTTACTTTATACATGTTAAGGGAGCTAAAAATTACTCCTTGAAATAGTTTAAGAGTGACGGGGAGCAAAATTGATAGCTTGTCTTAACAGTGAGGTCTAAAAAACATTAGTAGGTTCAACAACAAAACAATATTAATTACCCCCCCCCCAAAAAAAAAACCCCACCCAACAACAACAACAAACGACCAAACAAAAAACAACAACCCCCTCTCACTTTTTTCTGTCATTAAAATTAAATACGCAAAATCAACAATTAAAACAAATTTCAACTGGTGTTCAAAATGTCAAACATTGTTAAACAAACATCAAAACACTGCATTCCACTGTTAGTTTTCACACACTTACATAGCATGCCCTTCCACAGTATTTGTTAAACTGCACCACCGAGTATTAGATCTGTCTACAAGTTAAAACAAACAACAGTTATGTGTGGGATACATGCATATAACATACCTGTATAAACTCCATGTATTATAGACAATTGTATGTTGGGTGTCCCATATATATACAGGTATCACCACCTCTAACAGTTTAGGGTCCAATCCCATTTTTACAAACATACAAACTTGTACACTAGAGAACAGGGAGTTAAGCCAATATCACATTATACGACACAACGCGACACAACTGTCGAATTGAGTCACATCGTGTAGAGTGAATCTGTGACCGATTTTTAGCCCCCCCCCCCCCCCATGACATTTGACACGGGCATCATAAACTGTGAATGGGTTGTGACTCATGATGCAATGCGACTGTCCAGTTGAGTCAAATTATATGTGATCTACACTTTAGATACCAAACCAAATTCAACATTTTTTATGTATGCTTTTAGTAGGGAGTTATCATATATTATATTTTGCAAAACTAATTTCCACACTTTTTCCAAACATATTTAAAAACGTTTTTTTTGAAACCTTTAATTTCACTTGGGTTCAAATAGTTCATTTCCAGTTGTGCACCATCCATGTAGAGGTGAACAGCAAATTGAAAATTGTTCTTCTTTCTCTTTTAAAAACAGCTGACATTTAACATGACAACAAAAAACTAAATTGAGTTTACGAAAGCTAATGAGATTAAAAGTATCCAGTGTAAGCGCATTAGAGCAGAGTCCAGTTTTTAAAAATACTCTTTTAAGATCTCCGTGTCCAAATGCGTATTCCTACCATGCTGCTTTACTTGCAAAATGGATTCTAATTGCACTAATTCGCAAAAGCTTTTCAGGATTTCTAGCCTGCGTAACAAGCCAGCTGTCTATTAAAACATCCATGTGGCATCTGAATAACCTGGCAGTGTTATGAAACGGGAAATATACTCAACAAAATTCATTGAGGGGTAGTAGACAATTTTCAGCATTTTTCTTTAATTATTGTAAAAAAAAAACCCAAACCAACAACCCCAGATTGTTCCATTGTAAGATGTCGACATTGTGGCATGTTCTTAAATGTAGTAATTGAAACAACAATTAATTTAGACCTAACAAAATGACAAGTACTCAGGGCTTCTAGAATTAAAAAAAAATCCACTAGGCATGGGATCAGTGATTTCAAAAATTTACTAGCCAGGATTAAAAATTCACTAGCCCTACTTTACTTTAAGTTAATACAATTTTACTAAATAATAGTAATAATCAGACATATGTCACCTAAAAGGGAGATAACAGTAACATTGTGGGTTGGGGTGGGGACAGGATATTCATATTTACAAAATAGACTTAACTGCAATATTTGACCAAAAAAAATTCACTAGCCGTCGGGCATGGCGATAGTAGTTATTTCCTAGAAAAAAATGTGTATTTAAATAGTTTTCATAAATACATAAAAAAACACCATGTGCATGATTTTTGTGTGTATCATGGGAGAAATTTGATTGAAACCGTGTTTATATAAGTCATCTGTAATCAAAACTTGTTAAAATAGTCGACACTAGCAGATTATTACCAAAACTTCCCTCGCCTTTAATTAATTTTATGGAGTATAACAGAGTCAGACCACTGAAGAAACCTCGGAAGGAAAGCGGTAGTCATGTGACTGGAAGTGTGGAGATACCCTAGAGATAATCAAAGATTGGGCATGTCTGGACCAGTCCATGGATATGGTGTGCAGGCTTTCTGTCAAAGAATACGAAATAAAATAACTTACCCTAAAATCTAGGAAATAATGAATATAGTTTTATAATTTAGACAGATGATTGTATAAGTACTGAGTTTAAAATTGGTCAAAGCACAAGAAGTGCAGTGTCCAATTTCAACACATTGAAACACACAACCACCTACATGTAGATGGGGCATTTGTAGTCTGTTTTGGTTTTATTACATACCCACAAATTATTTTCTGGCATAAAGCCTGGTGAGGGAGAAATACATTTGTTGAAGGGTCAGGTTAATGTATGAAAAGAAATCTTACAAGTACAAACTACCAAATCAAACTGAGTCTTAAAGCTGTACAGTGACCCCTCTTGTCCCTTTCATGTGTCACCTATATTATGGATTAAGGGGAAGGAGAGTACAGTAACTGGTGTAAAATTAAACATGTATGACTTTCTCAAATCCAAAACAGTTTTTGTAAATATTTTACAGTGATCGGCGTCTGCTGCCTAGCTCGCTAACTGATGTGGACCAATTTGATCACAATCCAGAAGACTGGGACCAGTCTATGGGTTAATGACTGAGAAACACTTATTGGGTACCCAGAGATATGTTACCATACATAAAAAGAAGACAGGAAATAGCTATATATGCAATTCATAAAATGGTATATGTTGAACATTAATTTACAGTGCCGGGGAGCCATGTGGGAGAGCTGCCAGATGTCTGTTATTTTCTGCCTCACTAAAAACATGTTATTACTGAAACATGCCCTTCTCAGCCACTGGAACAAGTAACACTGATGAGACTCTGTATGGGCCACAACAGACTGAAACATGCCCTTCTCAGCCGATTGGAACAAGTAACACTGATCAGACTCTGTATGGGCCACAACAGACTGAAACATGCCCTTCTCAGCCGACTGGAACAAGTAACACTGATCAGACTCTGTATGGGCCACAACAGACTGAAACATGCCCTTCTCAGCCACTGGAACAAGTAACACCGATCAGACTCTGTATGGGTCGATCAGACTCTGTATGGGCCACAACAGACTGAAACATGCCCTTCTCAGCCACTGAAACAAGTAACACCGATCAGACTCTGTATGGGCCACAACAGACTGAAACATGCCCTTCTCAGCCACTGGAACAAGTAACACCGATCAGACTCTGTATGGGCCACAACAGACTGAAACATGCCCTTCTCAGCCACTGAAACAAGTAACACCGATCAGACTCTGTATGGGCCACAACAGACTGAAACATGCCCTTCTCAGCCACTGGAACAAGTAACACTGATCAGACTCTGTATGGGCCACAACAGACTGAAACATGCCCTTCTCAGCCGACTGGAACAAGTAACACCGATCAGACTCTGTATGGGCCACAACAGACTGAAACATGCCCTTCTCAGCCACTGGAACAAGTAACACCGATCAGACTCTGTATGGGCCACAACAGACTGAAACATGCCCTTCTCAGCCACTGGAACAAGTAACACCGATCAGACTCTGTATGGGCACAACAGACTGAATGCTCACATGTTCAAAATGTTGAACACCTTCACCAACATGTGGTTGTGATCGGGAAGACCAAACACTGGAGCACATCCTACAGAGGTGACCAACCCACACATGGTTCATACAGACCTGGTGAACAGAAATTCCAGTACTTTTCAAGTATATTTTTCAGTTTTTCAAGTAGTCTTTGGCACAATGTTACAAGCAGTTTAACACACACACATCACTAGTTAACTACAGCTGACCGTTTTTCAGCACACGACTGGTTACCTGTCTCGCTCATAAACCGGTTCAACTATTAGTAATGCACTGTTTCCAGTAGACAGCAGCCCAGTCTACTTTAATCTTCACACTGTGGTCCATATAGCAAGCGCAACAAGGACTTGTATGCCAGTCTATCTATATCGTCAGCAACACATATCACTTCCGGGTTTTGATTACGATAAATACCCGAGAAATACGTCAGCAAATCCTTATTATTTTTTCCAGATTTTAATCAGTAAGAGAGACATTCTGCTTGTAAAAAAACCCTCAAGTACATTTCGGCAATTTTCAAGTAGTTTTTAATGAAATTCCAGTACTTTTCCAGGACCTTTTCTGAATTTGCAAAATTCCAGTACTTTTCAAGTACTACGTCAAAATTCAAGGACTTTTCCAGGCCCGTGCGAACCCTGCCACATGTACCAAGGATTGAGACAATGATCCATCAAGACTCCCCTCACACCAAGAGCTCTCTGTGGTGACAGAGGAGAACTGGAAAAAGACAGCTTGTGATGGAGAAGAACAACAACAATCGGACAATCTGAATGGCCTATTGAGTCTCTCCCAGAAACCAAGCACTAAGTGACAGAGGGGAACTAGAAAAAGACAGCTTGTGATGGAGAAGAACAACAACAATCGGACAATCTGAATGGCCTATTGAGTCTCTCCCAGAAACCAAGCACTAAGTGACAGAGGGGAACTAGAAAAGTGAGCTTATTTTATCCTACAGACTGGACTACTGATGTAATTTAATTGTGACAGAGACCCTGACAATGATTGAAAGAGTAGAAAAGCCAGATCATTTTATCCTACAGTCTGGGTTACTAATGTAAACTGAAAGAAAGAGCTCATTTTATCCCATGACTGACTACTGGTGTAGCTTGTGACAGAGCAGAAGAACTGGGCCCAGATTTCAAAGTTATCTCCAAGCTATGATATTGTGCTATGATATCGTAAAACTGTCATTGTGAGGTCATAGGTTACAATAGTTTTTACAATAGCATAGCTTCAAAAATCGCTAGCCAGGACTACCAATGCAGCTTGTGTAAGAGAAGGAGAAGAAGAAGAAGGAGACTGACAGACGTACCTCGTACAAGGCCATGTGGTTGGAGAACGGTGACTCTGGATCTTCATTCTCGGCAAACGGGATGTGGTCCTTGTGGAGGGCGGCATTGTCTCCTGCACAAACAAACAAAGATGATGTTGTAATTAATAAAAGATATTGTAATTAGTGATGCATTCACGACTTGTCTATCTATGGATACATGGCATCAGACATAGGGTTAAGAATCACACATTATAATAAGACTTGGAAACCCACTGCCGCCACTCTGTGGGCAACGTTTTGATTAGCAGCATCTCACAGGATAGTACATACCATCCCACAGGATAGCACATATCATCGCACAGAATAGTACATACCATCCCACGGGATAGCACATATCATCACACAGAATAGTACATACCATCCCACAGGATAGCACATACCATCACACAGAATAGTACATACCATCCCACAGGATAGCACATACCATCGCACAGAATAGTACATACCATCCCACAGGATAGCACATACCATCACACAGAATAGTACATACCATCGCACAGAATAGTACATACCATCGCACAGAATAGTACATACCATCCCACAGGATAGCACATACCATCACACAGAATAGTACATACCATCGCACAGAATAGTACATACCATCGCACAGAATAGTACATACCATCCCACAGGATAGCACATACCATCGCACAGAATAGTACATACCATCGCACAGAATAGTACATACCATCGCACAGAATAGTACATACCATCCCACGGGATAGCACATATCATCGCACAAGATAGTACATACCATCCCACAGGATAGTACATACCATCCCACAGGATATCACATACCAAGACCTTTGTTACACCAGTTAAGCAGCAGTGGCTGGAATGAGAAACAGCTCAATGAGCCCACCAATGAGGATCGATCCTAGTGTCTTCTGGAGAAAAAACAAATCACTTGTTTTTAAGAGAACTTACTTCTCCTACAACACTGAACGATATTGCTGTGTGTAATGCTTATTTTGTTCTTAAAGTTAAAAAACCCATTCCTATCAATACATGTCATAATGTGAAAATTATTAATGAGTTTATAATCATCTACAAATCTGCCCAGTACTCGACAACCCAATACACTTTAAACTCTTTTCTCAAGAAAAGCAAAAAGTACATGAATATATATTGTATTTTATGAAAACATTTTTGCAAGTGCACAAAAGTCAGCGATATGTCAATCGTAAATGAGAAAGCGTGTCACATTACATGCACTTAGATAAATCAATAATGAATTAATCAAGAAATCATGTCATATTATAATCTGATAAATCAATAAATACATTTAAACAATAAATCATGTCATATTATAATCTGATAAATCAATCATAAATTTAATCAAGAAATCATGTCATATTATAATCTGATAAATCAATCATAAATTTAATCAAGAAATCATATCACTTTTGTCAGTCACATTATATTATAATGTGATAAGTCAACTGTAAATTTAAACAATAAAGCCTGTAACATCAATTAGACAAATGAAAATCACGTAAAACAACTGTATCTGTATTTATTTTATTGTTTTTTTTAAACGTTTCCTTTTGATGAATAGCTATTGCTTTGTATAGGTGAGTAAAGTAACAGATTCTTCACCCATACCTAATAGGCCGTATACAATACGACTGGGGCCACATGCTGTCTTCCGGTAATACCCTGGCTTCAGATAACATCATTAGTTTACATGCCAACATTACAGGCATCACCATGCATCCATGATCTAATGACCGTATTCAAACAAGCCAGAAATAATTTTATAGCCATACATATATGTGTTAACAGAGGAAATATGCTGGTCCATATAATGCAAGCTGTCAGGTATAGTGTTAGGAGAGCAGGTACGAATTTAAAACTTAATCCACCAAATTTACGAAGCCTGTTTTTCTTAAACACAGGTGTTTAAGCATTATAAATGAATGTAGTTACACGCGTATAAGACATAAACAGGTGTTTAAGCATTATAAATATATGTAGTTACATGCGTTTAAGACATAAACAGGTGTTTAAGCATTGTAAATGTATGTAGTTACACACGTGTAAGACATAAACAGGTGTTTAAGCATTGTAAATGTATGTAGTTACACGCGTGTAAGACATAAACAGGTGTTTAAGTATTGTAAATATATGTAGTTACACACGTGTAAGACAGGTGTTTAAGCATTGTAAATGTATGTAGTTACACATGTCTAAGACATAAACAGGTATTTAAGCATTGTAAATGTATGTAGTTACACGCGTGTAAGACATAAACAGGTGTTTAAGTATTGTAAATATATGTAGTTACACACGTGTAAGACAGGTGTTTAAGCATTGCAAATGTATGTAGTTACACGCGTGTAAGACATAAACAGGTGTTTAAGCATTGTAAATGTATGTAGTTACACACGTGTAAGACAGGTGTTTAAGCATTGTAAATGTATATAGTGACACACGTGTAAGACATAAACAGGTGTTTAAGCATTGTATATGTATGTAATTACACGCGTGTAAGACAAACAGGTGTTTAAGCATTGTAAATGTCTGTAGTTACACATGTGTAAGACATAAACAGGTGTTTAAGCATTGTAAATGTATGTAGTTACATGTGTATGACATAAACAGGTGTTTAAGCATTGTAAATGTATGTAGTTACACGCATGTAAGACATAAACAGGCTTTGTAAATTCGACCCAATATGTTTTGTATTGTGAGTTCTAGCATTATTTATTACTTCCCAGCCAAATGAAAGTTTGTCAGTAGAAAAAAAATAGTTTTAGAATTTGACCCAAACAAGATGATCGAGGACAATCAAACGATGATGTTATTTGCAATCTTGATTTGTTGGCATTCACTAGTTACAGTACATTACTTTAGGTTCATTCAGGCTAGTTTTTAAAATGTTTAATGTAATATTCTTATTTACTTTATACTTTTGTCAAGAACTGCATGTCCCCCATCCTAGTTCTTACTTACTGGTAGTTACATCATTATATTTATTACCCACATGATTACAAAAATCTTCACTTCATAACAAAGTGTTACGTCCAACTAGAATGTCAAGTGGGTCATAACACTTTGACCTCAACCAAGTGAGATCGGTAATATAAATTAAAATAGATTATGGGTAATAAATTGGATATTAAACTCACTATCATTTAGTATTGGGTTTATGTCCCTCATGAAATAATTTTCAATTGTCACTTGTTCGGGACATAAACATGATATGAAATGGAAGTTTGTTTAATATCCTATAATTATGTAACAGTATAACTAAATACATTAAGTGATAATTCTCATATACTATTCATTTAATTCAACTTATTTTCATGCTTATATCCAATTAATGTTCAAGCATGCTGTCCTGGCCACACACCTCAACTATCTGGGCTGTCTGTCCAGGACAGTGGGTTAGTTGTTAATTGTTAGTGGTTAGTGAGATAGAAGAGGGTATAGTTGTCTTACACCTACCCACTGAGTCATTAAAACTCACTCTGGGTGGGAACTGTTACCAGGCTGCGAACCCAGTACCTACCAGCCTTATTTCTAATGGCTTAACCACGACACCACCGAGGCTGGTCTATTACATTGCAACACCAGATTGTTAACATTTAGCTGGCTGGTTTCTTGTTCAGGAAAATGTTCTTGTAACTCAATCTCTTGCCCCATCCACCCCCCCCCCCCCCCCCCCCCAAACACACACCTCTACCCTAATATAGCAGCACTAAATGATGACAATAATTGCAGCGTTGAACACTTAAAACCACTTTGATTATGCTGCTGCTGAAGTTTGTGTGATCAACTCACAGTTGGTTTCCTCGGTGATAAATAAAAAGTGAAATATAATTACGCATCACACGGTGTAACAATCTAATCTAGTTCCTTTACCACTCGGTCAAAAAAGCACAAGAAATTTCCATGAACTCAAAGCACTTGACTTTTTTTTTTTTTCTCAAATATTGCCATCTCTAATAATACTAGTAACTGATACTCTTTTATTTATAACTGTTCAATAACAAAGTTAAAAAAAAATAAAAAAATAAAAAATAATAATAACTCCACCAATCTCAAGGAAGTAAGTTTTTGTAAAACTGCACCACTGATGACTATTTATTTTTAATGGCCAGGGTTCAAAGAAGACGATGACGCATATATCTCTGGCAAGGAGATTTACCATCACCTTGGTGTTGCTATTTAAAGCAAAAATACATGCCGCCAGCTTACATGGAAATGGAAATCCCGAACACCAGTATAGCGATGGAATCGAGTTAAACCAGTATTACGTACGTCAAGTGGTTTCGGGTTTTACAACAGCTACCTCACTTCGCGCACTGCTACTGTAGGTTTTATTTTTAATTTATCAAGTACGCCCATCTGTTCTTTCACTCAGACATGGATATATATATAAGTGTGGAATGGTTTTCAGCGAGGAAATTATTTGAATTGAATGATTTAAGATTTAGCTTCACTTCAATACAACCACCTGGGTGGGATGTTGCACGTATTTAGCTGTGTATGTCAGATCTAGCACTCATCCAAGGCACAAAACATTGTAACACTGATAGCCTACAATGGTTTTGGGATTTTTTTCTTTTCCTGCAGTGAAACACAGTCGGCCTAGAATCGATCCCTGTTGGTGGGCCCATTGGGCTATTTCTCATTCCAGCCAGTGGACCTTGACTGGTATATCAAAGGCTGTGGTATGTGTTATCCTGTCTGTGAGATGGTGCATAAAAAAGATCCCTTGCTACTAATGAAAAGATGTAGTGGGTTTCCTCTCTAAGATTATATGTCAAAATTACCAAATGTTTTAAAATCCAATAGCCAATGATTAATATATCAATGTGCTCTAGTGGTGTCGTTAAACAAAACCATTTTTCTCTCTCTAAGATTATATATAAAAATTACCAAATGTTTGACATCCAATAGCCGATCATTAATAAATCAATGTGCTCTAGTGGTATCATTATACAAAACAAACTAACTGTTTTTCCGGTAGTGCCCCACAACTGGTACATGAAAAGCCATGGTACAGTGATGTCATTAAAGACAGAACTAACAGGTGAAAGTAAAATTATAGCCAGCTATTGTCATGTCATGTGACTTAATCCGGTTGATACTGAAGTCAAAGAATGACGCAATTTCATTGATTTTTCTGTAATCAAGCTAATATTATCCAATCAGGATGAAGCTTACAAATGCACATATAACAAGGTTGTCAACATTCGCCTATTAGATGATAAAATAACAAAATTCGGTCTGAAAGCATTTATTTTTTTTGTAATTCTATACCCAGCAACAATTTATTAAAAAGACGGTAAAAGTACACTGGCTATATTGATGACATCCATGTGGTATCTACTGTCCTGTAAGGTTAATATTAAAAAAAATTCCTTGCTGTTTTTCAGTAAGGGTAGCCAGTCTAGCAACAGTATATTTTCTGTCTCACTGAGGTATGTACTGTCCTGTCTGTGTGGAAATATGTAATAGTATTAGATCCCTTGTCATTAATCAGTAGAGGTGGCCTCAGATTACAGTTATCTTCCCATTTGGTTGTCCAAAATCCAGAAAGAGGTGGACAACAGGGGTTGTCCTTTTCTGGATATTTGTCCCCCAGGCAGGCAAAGGTACATACCAAAATCCACGGGCCTGCTGATATATTAATAAAAATGTTATAGCCACTAAGGCTATATAGAAACATATAGCGAAATTAATTGTGGTCTGTGGCCAGGTAGCCCACATCTAGCCACAGTGAGCTCCCTTTATCGCAGCCTAGCTCTGTTGGTATACGCTCACCTGAAGTGTTTGGGCTGCTGGATCAAAACCCTCAGTCGACCCATTCTCGGACTGACTCCCCCCCCCCCCCCCCCCACCCCGTTCTAATCAATGCCCAACAACTGGTATATCAGATGTCATGGTATGTGCTGCCTTGTCTATGGGAAAGAGCAAATGAAAGATCCTGTGCTGCTAATGGAACAATGAAGCAGCTTTTCTCTAAAGTTTATGGCAAAATTATAAACATTTTGTCATTCAACACTACCACGAGTGCATGCAAAGCTGGTATTTATATAAACTGAAAGAAAAATGGGTGTCTGCAATACCATTAAAAATTATGTGCTGTTATAAATAAAATGTATTGATTGTAATCACATGAGGTCACTGTAAAACCCCTATGTACATCATTACAAAAAATAGGAATCATTGAAAAAAATAGGACATCATTGTAAAAAATTGGAAACAGATTTATGTGTATTCTGAAGTAAACGTGTAATTACAGTGAAGCCCCTGAAAACCGGATTATCGGAAGCACAGAAACCTGCTATACTGACAGCTTGTCAAATACTGCTGCAGTTTAATTTTAACAGTGCAGCCAAACAATGTAATAAAACACGTATATAATTTTGTTTTTGGAGAATGTTTTAAAAAATATATATATATATATGACACAGTGAAACGTGACTAAACCAGAATCTGTACAAGCCGCCGGAATCCTGTCAAAACCCATGTTTTATGGTCCCTAAGTTTGTAAATTTTAAAACCACCCTCTAAACACCAGATCCTGCCTATATCTGATAAATATTAGGTCCTGTGTACCAATGTATTTCGTAAAACTCGTATCTGAATTTTTTATGTTTTACAGGAGATTCAGTGTAACAAATGGTTCTTAAGATCTATAACTTTATGAATAAAGCCATTTTAAACTGATGAATAGTATTTATCGATAACTGAATTTGAATTACAGAAATGTCATTTACGAGTATTTCACTGTGAAAATCTGAATTAAACTTTACGTACTAGTTTTTCATATTAATAATTTCTTCATTTAGTATGACCAGTAGACCTACATTGTTTTTCAAATTACCCTGATACTTAAATCTAGCCATGTAAGGTGTATCATATTATAAACACTGCCAGTCTCAATTGTGTCCTGGGCCCTGTTCCACAACACAATCTTAGCGCTAAGATCACCTTAGGTGAATAACTATATTATGTACTTGAGGTGATCTTAACGCTAAGATCGCTTCATGGAACGAGGCCCTGAATCAGTTAGCGTACTTGCCATGTGTACTTGTACTCAGTTTTAACTGTTAAGCCACGCACATGGCCAGGTGCCCTTTGCTGGACCAGAAATTCCTCATTAAAATTAATAAAATAAAGGTCTTGCCCAATCAGTCAGGGACCAACAACATAAAGGTTGTTCAGTTTATCTGACTGTTAATCTGCTGTTGGTAACAAAAAGTGAAAGTGACCTGCAGGTACATGTATGTAGGACATTGTGCAGGGGTGGGGGCCTAGACTGTGGTAAGCGATGTTTAGAGAACACTTCTCCGGACAATATTTTGTTTTAAATCGCTTAAATCAGGAGCAGTTCAACAAAGAATCCTCTCCCTCTCCACCCCCACCCCACACACTTTCTTGACAAGGCTGCAACATGTAAGGGTCAAATTTTAAAACTTTATTTTCTAGAAATGACTATTTGTAATGTTCATTAGTATTGTCTGCTACATTCAAGAATGTGGCACAATAATGAATTTATTTTACAAAATGACCTAAGAAAACATTTTCACTAGCGATTGCTTAACAGATGGTTACAGTAAATGTCTTTGTGAAACTGACCCGGGTCACCAATAGATTAGGTGTGTCAATGTTTTAATCAACTTTATATATTAGATCTTAAAAGTTACATGGTAGGTTTCCTATAGGGTGGCTGTCTGCCACCTTTTAGGGTGTATAACAATATAATGTGTATACAAATTGTTCATTGTCCATTTAACTAACAAGAATATTCATCAATGGTTTAGAAAATGTGTCTTTTAGGAGATTATCCACAAATATTTTCAAAGTAATACATTTCGTTTTAGCTGAACATACTTGTCTCACGGAATAAACTAAAATGTTTAAAATCAGGAACATGATTCATAAGTTCAATAACATTTATTTCATCCCACGGTTACTGGAATTCATGTGCCGCATTTAAGACTATTGGCATAAATTCGGATACTGTTTTAATAGAAATGTTCCCTGGGCTAACAAATGACATCTTATTTACTGTGTAACTGGAGAAAATTTTATAACAAGATATTTTAAAAGAACTTTAAATAAAGATGCATCATCATGTTTGCTCTCTTTACATAAATAACAATAACAATGAAATAAAATAAAATAAACAAATAAACCCACATATTAATCGATACCATACATCATTGTTGCGTATATAATAACTCGATATTGTGAAACCTGTGCAGTGGCTTCCCAAAGAATCCTTTACCTAAAAACTGAAATTTTACATGAAGTAAACATCAGCTATCCATTAAAATAACCCAGTTTTATCGATAGCATCGGGTATACCTCCTCCCCTTTCCTCAACTATGAAACAGCTAGATGTCTAGAATATATATAAGCACTGCCCTTCATCATTTAAAATTAAAATTAATAACTGTTCCTCCTGTCCTACACAGTGGTATTGAAACATGTGTTTTCTTGTCATTGAATGATATTACATGTATGTTGTCTGCTGCTATCCTAACTTGGACTTTTCCTTTAGTTGTTATGCCCATGTATAGATACATTTTTTTCAGCTTCTTAATGTAAATCCCAGACTTAATTTGAGATAAACCGTTATCTTGTCCAAGATGGGTTTTTTTGGTATTTAAGCTTGGACCTTAAATACAGAAATACCTGGTGGGCCTACACTTCTTTTCTGGTATGATAGCTTTTCTTGACCACCAGCTGAATACATAATATGTACATATATACAATATAGACAATTTGGTCACCAAAAATTTACCTTTACCCGATAGAAAAGGTTGAAATATGATGATGATAAAAATAATCAGTTGGTAGATACGAGGTTTTCATAACAGATAAACAGTGGTTTTTAAATACGTGTTTCACTTATTTGACATTTTCCATACTTTCCATTGCCTGGACATGTACGAAGTTTTGACAACAAAAAGATACTAGATTTCTGCTTCTGAAAGAATAAAAAAGTGAAATTCGCCCAAACTGCACATACGAGGTTTTCTTAGTTCAGCGACGATATATATATTTTTTTTTTAAGTGATCGATTTACAACTCTCCAAAACTTTCCAACTAAACTAAAACACAAACTAAAAAAACAAACAAACTTTCCAGAAGCAAAGCAAAGTAAGATAGCATGAATAATTGCTTTCCTTCTTGGCACAGACTGGTCTCTATATATCTGACAAGTGCACGTATGACTGGTCTCTATATATCTGACAAGTGCACGTATGACTGGTCTCTATATATCTGACAAGTGCACGTATGACTGGTCTCTATATATCTGACAAGTGCACGTATGACTGGTCTCTATATATCTGACAAGTGCACGTATGACTGGGCCAAAAATCTAATGAAAATCTTGTCATGTAAGTGGGAGATTACTGACAAGATTAATAGAGAATTCCCCCCGGATTCCGATAATACCTCATGGCATCTCTGAGACTTACGGAGCGTGTTGGGGCACGGAGAGGACGAGGCTGCCATTTCGTATTATCTCATTCCAGACACCGGCTCTTAAAGCTGAACCCCAGTCATAGGAGAATTGATTTTACAAGTCCCATAAAGTCAAGCGACAGAAAATGTCATATACAAATGAATGTATAGCGACAATAAAAACACCATCATCTGATTTCTCATCTGCATCAGCACACAGAGTTACTTATAGATAATAAAATAATGCACTGGTACACATGTACATTTATTGCCAAAAAACGCTACCAATAAATTAGAGGCCCTGCATACACACACAAACTCACACTCACACTGATTAATTAATCATCAGATATTGGATGTCAAACATTTGGTAATTCTGACATGTAGTCATCAGAGGAAACTCGCTACATTTTTTACTAATGCAGCAAGGGATCTTTGATATGCACTTTTCTCACAGACAGGACAGTACATTTAAAGGCATTTGATATACCAGTCATTGGTCCCTGATTGGGATAGAACACCAACCCCCCCCCCCCCCCCACACCACAAAAACAAAAAAGAAGAAAAAAAAGAAGATCATATGAAAGGATTTGATCCTTCAACTCACGGCTCACCCTGTCAATTGACAATTAATATATGAAGTGGCTACAACATCTATTCTTTGGCTAATAGATTAATAATAATTTTAATAATTTTTAAGGAAGAACTCTATATATCTGAAAATTGTCTACAGGTGGTAAAGCACCCTCTTGATGCACAGTCAATCTAAAATTGATCCCTGTCGGTGGGCCCTTTGGGCTATTTCTCATTCTAGCCATATACTGGTATATCAAAGACTGTGGTATGTAAAAGATCCCTTGCTACTAATGGAAAAATTAAGCTAGTTTCCTTTCTTTAAACTATATATAAAAATTACCAAATGATGACACCCAACAGTGTGTCATTAAATGAAACAAAAACTTTAACTTAATGTAACTGTAATCAGAGGAAAACACAACATTTTTTCCATTAGCAGCAAGAGTTCTTTTACGTGCACTATCCCACAGATAAAACGGCACAATCGACAGCCTTTGATAAACAACTCATGGGGAACTGGTTAGTTTTGGGGACCCCTCCACCACCCACCCACCCCCCAAAAATAGGTCCATCAACCCATCACACTTCAGACGAGCACTCTACCTACTGAACCAGATCATGCTGGTCTATATTTAGAAGACAATTATCAAGACATAAGAGATGTGCGCTGACGTCAAAGCCTGTTTGCCTGTGTGTCCCGAATGGTAATTTGTTATCTCTCGCCGACTCTCCAGTGCATATATCACTCTCGTCCCACCTGGCATACACAGTGTGCATGACACTATCTCGTAACAGGAGGGCCAGGTGTGTCCATCCAACCAGATTAAACACAGCCAATTACTCCCTATCCATGTCAGTTTACCTCTCCATTTTATATTCAATCAATTATGTAATCAATTATGTACACCTTTTTATGGTCTGCTTGGCTATTTATTTCTATCAAAAGTTTTAGTTCACTACTTGACATTATCAGTATAGGTTTAATATCTCGGAGTAATGTCGGAATAATTTAACTGTGTCTTCCAGGAATGTAACATTTAGTGTTAATTGTGGCTGTTCTAGATTATTATTGTGAGTGGGTGGCTTTCTTATTAACGGTAGTTTATATACTCGGTGGATGATAGTGCGGGACGTAGCCCAGTAGTAAAGTACTTGCTTGATGCATGGTCAGTTTGGGATTGATCCCCGTCGGGTTACTTCTCGTTTCAGCCAGTGCACCACAACTGGTATATCGATCAAAGGCTGTGATACAAAACATCCCTTGCTACTAATGAACAAATGTATAGCGGGTTTCCTCTCAAAGACTATATGTCAAAATTACCATATGTCTGACATCCAACAGCTGATGGTTAATAAATCAATCAGCTCTAGTGGTGTCATTAAACAAAACATTTTTGGTTGAATAAATTTAGGAACAGCCTTCACCCATCCTATTACTAACAGGGACATAGGTTGGGGGGGGGGGGGGTTGGATACGAGGGGTTTGGACAAATCACTTGCTGAGGCTAAAACAATTTTTTTTACAGTGCAATATTAGACTATTTATTTAAGTGTCCTAGGGAAATATAGACAGAAGGGTCTGCTAGGTTCATATTCAACCCCCTGCCCCCAGATCCATGCTGTGCTACACCCATGACTAAATGTTCAGGACAATTCAAAGCAAATGTTTAGGGTCTAAAGTCTGCTGTACCACATAGGACTATGACATTTTAAAGCCAATGTTTAGGGTCTAAAGTCTGCTGTACCACATAGGACTATGACATTTTAAAGCCAATGTTTAGGGTCTAAAGTCTGCTGTACCACATAGGACTATGACATTTTAAAGCCAATGTTTAGGGTCTAAAGTCTGCTGTACCACATAGGACTATGACATTTTAAAGCCAATGTTTAGGGTCTAAAGTCTGCTGTACCACATAGGACTATGACATTTTAAAGCCAATGTTTAGGGTCTAAAGTCTGCTGTACCACATAGGACTATGACATTTTAAAGCCAATGTTTAGGGTCTAAAGTCTGCTGTACCACATAGGACTATGACATTTTAAAGCCAATGTTTAGGGTCTAAAGTCTGCTGTACCACATAGGACTATGACATTTTAAAGCCAATGTTTAGGGTCTAAAGTCTGCTGTACCACATAGGACTATGACATTTTAAAGCCAATGTTTAGGGTCTAAAGTCTGCTGTACCACATAGGACTATGACATTTTAAAGCCAATGTTTAGGGTCTAAAGTCTGCTGTACCACATAGGACTATGACATTTTAAAGCCAATGTTTAGGGTCTAAAGTCTGCTGTACCACATAGGACTATGACATTTTAAAGCAAATGTTTAGGGTCTAAAGTCTGCTGTACCACATAGGACTATGACATTTTAAAGCCAATGTTTAGGGTCTAAAGTCTGCTGTACCACATAGGACTATGACATTTTAAAGCCAATGTTTAGGGTCTAAAGTCTGCTGTACCACATAGGACTATGACATTTTAAAGCCAATGTTTAGGGTCTAAAGTCTGCTGTACCACATAGGACTATGACATTTTAAAGCCAATGTTTAGGGTCTAAAGTCTGCTGTACCACATAGGACTATGACATTTTAAAGCCAATGTTTAGGGTCTAAAGTCTGCTGTACCACATAGGACTATGACATTTTAAAGCCAATGTTTAGGGTCTAAAGTCTGCTGTACCACATAGGACTATGACATTTTAAAGCCAATGTTTAGGGTCTAAAGTCTGCTGTACCACATAGGACTATGACATTTTAAAGCAAATGTTTAGGGTCTAAAGTCTGCTGTGCCACATAGGACTATTCTTATCAAAAAGGCAGATCTTTTATATGCATTTTTCACAAAACAGGGTAGTACATACCACAAACTTTGATGTACCAGTCATGTGGCACGCAGTTGAAATGGGTGTGCAGGGGAGATGTGATCAATTCTATGACCCTCTCACATCGGGCAAGTGTTTTACCACTGAGCTACATGCTGCCCCCAATGACTAAATCTTAAACATTGTTAACCTTCTTGTCCTAAGTGGTTTTTTATAATAATAAACTTTCACCTCCACCTCCTCCATTTTGAAAAAAAAGGGATACAAATCTAGCATTTAATTTATAATGGCCTAATAAATGTAGTTTAATAGTTACATATGCACCTTCCCAGACAGGACAGCACATACCAAGCCTTTGATATATCAGCAGTGGGACACTGGTTGGGATGTAAAAAAAAAATTCACAAAAATCTAAGTATTAGTCTACGGAGAAAGTTCAATTAGTCTACGGAGAAAGTTCAATTAGTCTATGGAGAAAGTTCAATTAGTCTATGGAGAAAGTTCAATTAGTCTACGGAGAAAGTTCAATTAGTCTACGGATAAAGTTCAATTCTACAACCCAAGCATTTGATCGAGGCGAGCACTCTACTGACTAAGCTAAATTGTAAAAAATAACTTCTCGATTAGATCAAAACTAGAAATCTCAGGCCACTTAACACAGGAAAATAAATGTGTCAAGTTACCGCAATAAAGCCTCCATCTCCCACTAACCTAGATGAGTGTTATCACATGCAGTGAATACCCTACCTGGTGGTTCACACATCGACCGGGGTCCATTCCTACCATTGGGCTGCACACAACTTTCATATTCCGGTGGTTTCTTATCGATAAACGAACTGGTTTCCTCACTATCTTCTAGCTCAACAGCCGTGCTTGATGGGGTCGGTTCAATTGTTTTCACTCCCAACAGCTTCATTTCAAAAAATTATTATCAATTTACACTATTTTAATTTTAATTAGATCACACCATTTTAAAAATTTCTTAACCAACTTCTGCAATTTGTTCCACTCTTTTGGTACACAACCATATTTTGAATAAACACAGCTTCATTATACAATGATAGTTACTAATTCACAAATTTTAAAATGCCCTACGTTGAATGAACATAACTTCATCATACAATGATAGTTATTAATTCACAACATCTTAGAATGTCACTGTGGTGATATTCAGCAATTTTCACCATTTCAGAAGACATCCACCTCAAAGGAATCCACCCAATAGGAATAGCGATGTGATCAGCTAGAGGCTTGATAAACCGACAAACACAATGCCAACCCTCCCGAGCCGTTTACACATCTTTTCACTCTAGCGTATTAATAAAGACCACTTTGTTACAGCTATCCAATCAGAAAGGAATCGTAAATTACTCGAAAAGAAGAGCAAGTATCCAATAAGCTTTAAAAACAATCCCGATCACTCCATAATGACAATGTGAAATTTCTTTTTCACGGTTAAAAAAAAGAGAAAAGAAAAGAAATTTCTCTTAACGACAACTTGAATTGAGACTGCGCAGCATGACTACACATTGAGCCACTCAAACCGATATAAGTGAACCATTTAAGACTGTATAGTGCCCACTTTTCCTGCAGTGCCTTCAGTGGAAATGAACTCTATCCACTATATGAATGAACCAGCTTTGGTACAGAGCAGAAGTATAGATGCTCTGAGATAATGAAGACACACAGAGAAGAAGTTTTATAGGCAACTCTTTCTGAACTTAAATCTTAAAAACGGCAATTTGCGAACAGCAGTCCACGTGGACTAACAGAATTCAGTTTTGAGGAAAGCGGCACCGAAGAACAGCTGAGAAGTGAGTGTGTACAAGTTATGAGTGTGAGTGTAAATGTGTGTGTGTGTGTGCAGGGGCTCAAACTACTCTCTGAACAAACGCAATCAATAAGGGTTTACACATTGACTGGCGAACGTGATTCGAAGTGTTTCAGGATTTCACAAGCGCACAGATATCAAAGGAAACATCAGGGAAGTCTGTTAAGTAAGGGTCAAATGGTTAGTGCCATCCTGCTAACATTATTGGAGATAGGCAGCCGGTGTCAGTTTTGATAGAGTACACTGCGTAACTTGTCTGCTGGCTTTTCCAATAATTATACCAGACTAAGAATAGGTAAGGAAGGTTTAATTTTTTTTTAATGAACAAGAATGTATAAATTGTTGTTAAAAAACGCTACTAGGTTGAAAAAAGAGCTACTAGTAATTAGTAATAATTACAAAGATGAGCTAAGAACATGACTTCAAATGAATAAAAGTAAAAAGAAATTGAAGATATTATTAATTAGTTAAGATCAACATTGCAGATTCATTAGATTTTAATTATCACCTATGATAAATATCTTGGTATCTATGGTATATATACTGCTATATATACTAGTGTCTCGGTATATAGGGTAATATAGCTGAGTTGTTGGGTTGTTTGTTTTGTACTTTTGTTTTAAGTGTTACACTGGATACTGTAGAAAATTGTATTGCTTGATCATCAAATCATGTAGCTTCACAAAAGTCAAGTTGGGTATGATGACATATGATTACAATTAAGTATAAAGTAAAATAAATTTAAAGTGTACAGGTAAACGTTAACAACTTTATTATTATAAAGGTACTCTGTAGATCTAGATGTAATGATTTATAATAAATTTAAAGTGTACAGGTAAACGTTAACAACTTTATTATTATAAAGGTACTCTGTATATCTAGATGTAATGATTTATAATAAATTTAAAGTGTACAGGTAAACGTTAACAACTTTATTATTATAAAGGTACTCTGTATATCTAGATGTAATGATTTATAATAAATTTAAAGTGTACAGGTAAACGTTAACAACTTTATTATTATAAAGGTACTCTGTAGATCTAGATGTAATGATTTGTAATAAATTTAAAGTGTACAGGTAAACGTTAACAACTTTATTATTATAAAGGTACTCTGTAGATCTAGATGTAATGATTTGTAATAAATTTAAAGTGTACAGGTAAACGTTAACAACTTTATTATTATAAAGGTACTCTGTAGATCTAGATGTAATGATTTGTAATAAATTTAAAGTGTACAGGTAAACGTTAACAACTTTATTATTATAAAGGTACTCTGTAGATCTAGATGTAATGATTTGTAATTAATTTAAAGTGTACAGGTAAACGTTAACAACTTTATTATTATAAAGGTACTCTGTAGATCTAGATGTAATGATTTATAATAAATTTAAAGTGTACAGGTAAACGTTAACAACTTTATTATTATAAAGGTACTCTGTAGATCTAGATGTAATGATTTGTAATTAATTTAAAGTGTACAGGTAAACGTTAACAACTTTATTATTATAAAGGTACTCTGTAGATCTAGATGTAATGATTTATAATAAATTTAAAGTGTACAGGTAAACGTTAACAACTTTATTATTATAAAGGTACTCTGTAGATCTAGATGTAATGATTTGTAACAAGGCTACAAACAAATCATTTATGTAAAAAAAACTATATTTTTGTACATGTATATAACCATTAGACAAATTAAGCTCTTTTTGAAATGTTTGACAATTAGGTCATCACATATGTTTGGTACCTGGCTTTCTTCTTCTTCCCACTTTCCTCTGTGCATGTAACTGCCGAACAGTCATTCAAACAGTAGACAGTGCAGTTATTAAAAAAACATGAAGTGCCAAGTTGGAATGGGGGAAAAAAGAAGCAATAAACCAACAGAGTTAGACTGACCCTACAAGCTCTTGCATTTTAAAAGAAAGGAATATGGTTACTCTTAACAATAAAGCATGTTCCCATAGGCAAAAAAAAAGGAAAAAAAAAGAAAAGAAAGAAAAGAAAAAAAGAAGAAGAAATCCCAAGTCCACTGACAGTGATCGATCCTATGACCCACAGCACCTGGTGCGAGTTCTCTACCACTAAGCTACATCGCACTCCTCTTGGACTTTATAAACTAAGCTAATTACGTCTCATTCTCCAGAACATACACTTAGACACACTGGTCCACAATTACTTGGAACTGTCTAGCAATCAGTACCATACCCAACAACCACTTATCTACAAATAAAAAAATCTATTTCACATCACATGTGGTAATTACAATAAAGTCCGTATTCAGCCCGTTTACACTGAATCAATGACAAGTGAAAACTGAACCGTCTGGAGGTTTTCACCAATCTGGCCAAACATGACAATTAGTGATTCACAATGGCTGAAGCCGGTGTTTTCAATCTACCAACACCAACGCTAGAAGACTTACAAAGCTAACACTGATTCCTGACTGCGCATCGGTATCTACACGAATAAAACATTTTATTCTTCTTCCTCTATACAATGTTAGTGTTTCTGTCAGAATGAAATTTTTGAGTATGGCGCTATGGAATTGAATGCAACCACAGTCAACAGGGGGTATTGTGTGTGTGGGGGGGGGGGGGGGGGGGGGGGGAGAGACAAAATGGATTAATTATAGGGTTAGGGTTAAGAAAATCATACAGTAATGATAAGAGTAATTAAGTTTGTCAAAAGGTTAACTAAAAAAATTAAATCTGCAAAACAATTTTGGTATATCCATGTTACCCTTTGGCAAAAACCGTGTGTAACATGTATGAACAAAACGTTTGACTCTTATTCCCCTATTTATGTATACACATGTGTCAACACCAAGAAAGTTATAAACATGTTTATTCTCGATTGCATCCATCCCAGCCATTATTAATGTTTAGTATCATGATGGCCAACCAAATCTCCAAACCCTTACTCGAGCCTTTCACAGCATTTAAATGTGTTTGACATCAAGAAGATCAACTCCCATCCTAACCCTCAATCCTATTAGTCTTTCCACTCAACCCCATCCCAATCTTATTAATCAGGCTTTCTCCCACAGGGTAAAACAGGTATGGTGCTATACCCAAAATGTTTCGCAGATTTTTTTTTGAAGTTAACCTTTTGACAAAATTAATTACTCTTATCATTACTGTATGATTTTCTTAACCCTAACCCTAAACTTAACCCATTTTCTTTCTAGGGGAGCCCCCCCCCCTACCCCCTGTTGACTGATTACATTCAATTCCATAGCGCCATACACAAAAAACTATTTCTGGTAGAAACACTGTTAATGCTTTTCAGACTAAATATTTAATTTGTTTTCCCATCAAGGTGATACCCTACCATACCCATCAAATTCTCATTATAACAGCCTTTCAAGTTTTAAGTCTGCTTTGTTTAACGATACTACTAGAGCACATTGATTAATTAATCATCGGTTACTGGATGTCAAACATTTGGTAATTCCAACATTTTACTGTTTTAGCATCAAGAATGACACCCCACCCCACCCCAAACACACCCCACCCCCACCCATGATATCCTTATTAAACCTTTTCAAAGCACACATTTTGCTTTAGCATCAACATGACTGCCCACCACACCCAACCCCATCATTACTGCAGCCTTTCAAAGCATGTTACTTGTTTCTAATAGCATCAACATGACACCCCACCACACCCAACCTCATCTTTATCACAGCCTTTCAAAGCATGTTACATTTTGTTTTTAGCATCAACATGACACCCCAGCCCACCCAACCTCATCTTTATCGCAGCCTTTCAAAGCATGTTACATTTTGTTTTTAGCATCAACATGACACCCCAGCCCACCCAACCCCATCATTATCGCAGCCTTTCAAAGCATGTTACATTTTGTTTTTAGCATCAACATGACACCCCAGCCCACCCAACCTCATCTTTATCACAGCCTTTCAAAGCATGTTACATTTTGTTTTTAGCATCAACATGACACCCCAGCCCACCCAACCCCATCATTATCGCAGCCTTTCAAAGCATGTTACATTTTGTTTTTAGCATCAACATGACACCCCAGCCCACCCAACCTCATCTTTATCACAGCCTTTCAAAGCATGTTACATTTTGTTTTTAATAGCATCAACATGACACCCCAGCCCACCCAACCTCATCTTTATCACAGCCTTTCAAAGCATGTTACATTTTGTTTTTAATAGCATCAACATGACACCCAACCCACCCAACCTCATCTTTATCACAGCCTTTCAAAGCATGTTACATTTTGTTTTTAGCATCAACGTGACACCCCAGCCCACCCAACCTCATCTTTATCACAGCCTTTCAAAACATGTTACATTTTGTTTTTAACATCAACATGACACCCCAGCCCACCCAACCTCATCTTTATCACAGCCTTTCAAAACATGTTACATTTTGTTTTTAACATCAACATGACACCCCAGCCCACCCAACCTCATCTTTATCACAGCCTTTCAAAACATGTTACATTTTGTTTTTAGCATCAACGTGACACCCCAGCCCACCCAACCTCATCTTTATCACAGCCTTTCAAAACATGTTACATTTTGTTTTTAACATCAACGTGACACCCCAGCCCACCCAACCTCATCTTTATCACAGCCTTTCAAAACATGTTACATTTTGTTTTTAGCATCAACGTGACACCCCAGCCCACCCAACCTCATCTTTATCACAGGCTTTCAAAGCATGTTACATTTTGTTTTTAGCATCAACGTGACACCCCAGCCCACCCAACCTCATCTTTATCACAGCCTTTCAAAGCAAGTTAAATTTTGTTTTTAGCATCAACGTGACACCCCAGCCCACCCAACCTCATCTTTATCACAGCCTTTCAAAGCAAGTTAAATTTTGTTTTTAGCATCAACGTGACACCCCAGCCCACCCAACCCCATCATTATCACAGCCTTTCAAAGCTTGTTACATTTTGTTTTTAGCATCAACGTGACACCCCAGCCCACCCAACCCCATCATTATCACAGCCTTTCAAAGCATGTTACATTTTGTTTTTAGCATCAACGTGACACCCCAGCCCACCCAACCCCATCTTTATCACAGCCTTTCAAAGCATGTTACATTTTGTTTTTAGCATCAACGTGACACCCCAGCCCACCCAACCTCATCTTTATCACAGCCTTTCAAAGCATGTTACATTTTGTTTTTCGCATCAACATGACACCCCAGCCCACCCAACCCCATCTTTATCACAGCCTTTCAAAGCATGTTACATTTTGTTTTTAGCATCAACATGACACCCCAGCCCACCCAACCCCATCTTTATCACAGCCTTTCAAAGCATGTTACATTTTTGTTTTTAGCATCAACATGACACCCCAGCCCACCCAACCCCATCTTTATCACAGCCTTTCAAAGCATGTTACATTTTGTTTTTAGCATCGACATGACACCCCAGCCCACCCAACCCCATCTTTATCACAGCCTTTCAAAGCATGTTACATTTTGTTTTCAGCATCAACATGACACCCCAGCCCACCCAACCCCATCTTTATCACAGCCTTTCAAAGCATGTTACTTTTTGTTTTTAATAGCATCAACATGACACCCCAGCCCACCCAACCTCATCTTTATCACAGCCTTTCAAAGCATGTTACATTTTGTTTTTAATAGCATCAACATGACACCCCAGCCCACCCAACCTCATCTTTATCACAGCCTTTCAAAGCATGTTACATTTTGTTTTTAATAGCATCAACATGACACCCCAGCCCACCCAACCTCATCTTTATCACAGCCTTTCAAAGCATGTTACATTTTGTTTTTAATAGCATCAACATGACACCCAACCCACCCAACCTCATCTTTATCACAGCCTTTCAAAGCATGTTACATTTTGTTTTTAATAGCATCAACATGACACCCCACCCCGCCCAACCCCATCGTTATCACAGCCTTTCAAAGCATGTTACTTGTTTTTAATAGCATCAACATGACACCCCAGCCCACCCAACCTCATCTTTATCACAGCCTTTCAAAGCATGTTACATTTAGTTTTTAGCATCAACATGACACCCCAGCCCGCAAAACCCCATCTCATTCTTATTAGAACTTTTCAAAGAAAACACTATTTTGTTAGCATCAAGGTAACATCCCACCCATCTCTATAATAGCCTTTCAAAGCAACTTAATGTTATTTGTTTTCAGTATTATGACAGGGTTGAAAATTAACATGCAAATCATGGTCGCCAGCAGGGCTAGTTGAAGACAACTTTTACTGGCCCTTCTCAAATTCAACTAGCCCTCCAATTATCACATTGAAATTTAACTGCACAGGCAAAACGAAAACTGGAATGTTTTTTAATAATAACCATGTGCTCACCGTATATAGTCCGTTTGTTTCAAAAGAAAACCAATGAATTGGCATGTAACTTCATCATGAATAAAGTTAAAATTCATATAAAAACTTGTTCTTAAGTTTTAACCCCATAGCAACTTAAATAAGATTTCTTTTTGAAAAAAGAAATCCAGTATAAATAAACATGTTTCTTTACAAATTACCATTAAAGTATACCGATTAAATGTCATTTTTAATACAGGGGTGAATACAAAATGCTAGAACAGCCAAGTAATGCTGCTTGACTTGCATTGCCTATTAAGTAAATAAAGGATACTCCCTGAGTGTCTTGTGATATCATAATTTATCAGCACGAGTTGATAAAAGTATGAAATCTGAGGCTTGCCAAGGATTTTATACTTTTATCAACGAGAGCTGATAAATTATGATATCACAAAACACGAGGGGGGGTATTCTTTTTATCATCCATTATCATTCTTTTCATTTGCGACAGTTGTAAACAATGTCAGTAATGTGGGTTGAATATCAGCGGTAGACTCGTTAACTAGCAGGACGGCAGTGGCGTGACGTCACTAATGGTAGGTTTAGCGCTGAAACAAACACAGTGACGTAATAAAACATTGTCTTGTGATTAAAATTTAACAATCAAGATTATAGTGCCAGGGATATCTCCTACAAAAGCCTTTAATGGATGATAAATAAATAATGCAGTACGACGACAATAAAGGTAGAACTGCGCGTGCTGTAGTATATACTCTTCAAAAGAAGAAACGCAAAACCACATTGTCGTAACATTTGGAGAATTGATTTAATTATTGAATGGTGAGTCCGATAATTACCAAATGTTGCAGGATTGTTCACAATTCACTCTAGTCCATTGTGAGTAAGTGATAGGACACACCACCAAGGTCAAGGTCATCTGGAGTCAATACCGGGTGTGGCCTCCGCGTGTGTTGACAACTGCCTGGCACCGCCTGCCCATTGAAGCAACCAGAGTACGGATGACGTCCCGGGGGATGGTGGCCCACTCGGCCTGCAAGGCTGCTGCCAGCTCGGGCAGGGTCTGGGGCTGTGGTTGTCGCTGTCGGTCCAACTCGTCCCATAGATGCTCAATTGGGTTCAAATCCGGTGATATCGATGGCCAAGGAAGGACATTAATGTTGTTCTGTAGGAAAGCCGTTGTGAGACGTGCTGTGTGAGGCCTGGAGTTGTCATGTTGGAACACTGCGTTGGCGTTGGCCATAACTGGAACGATGTGTGGCCGGAGGATCTGGTCAATGTAGCCCTGTGCATTCAGGTTGCCCTGCATGTGGACCAGGTCAGTTCTGCCAGTGTGTGAGATGGCTGCCCACACCATGACACTACCCCCGCCGAATCTGTCCACTTCCTGCACGCAGTTTGCCGCATAACGTTCACCACGACGCCTATACACGCGACATCTTCCATCATGACGTCGGAGCAGAAATCGGGACTCGTCACTGAACCACACCTGTCTCCATCACAGTTGAGGCCATTGTCGATGAATCTGGCACCACTGCAGTCGGAGTCGACGGTGTTGTGGTGTTAAGATGACACCTCGAACTGGACGTCTGGCACGAATTCCTACCTCACGTAGGCGGTTCCGTACGGTCTGGTCGGATATCCTGCACAAACCTGGTATTGCTGCGGCTGTGGAGGTGGCAGTAGTCAATCGTTCCCGAAGGTGGCGTACCCGGATGTAGCGGTCCTGCCTGGGGGTAGTGACCCGTGGTCGACCGGATCTAGGGAGGTCACGTGTTGATCCATGTTGCTGGTAACGGTCCCACAGTCTGGAGATGGTGCTTGGGGACACATGGAATGCCCTGGCAACGGCCGTTCTGGATTCGCCTGCGTCTAGTCGGCCGATGGCATTGTTTCTCTGCGGTTCACTGAGACGTGGCATGTCCTGGATTGTCAACTGTCGGCCAGATACAGAGGCCAGGCAAGCGAACACCCTGCACTTTTATACTGTCGGTGTTCATGTTGCACGTGCAGACAACGCACGTGCAGTGGTGACATGGTTTGCACGTGGCTGCGTTTTTGCGAATATTCACATTTTGGAACTTTATTGTACAGTAGTTGCGTTTTATCGAATGTAACCGTGGGAATGTGTTTGGGACATGCAATGACCTTATATTCACAAAGCATGAACCGGTAGGAAACATAAAATCGGAGTTATAACCCATTTGTACCCTTTTGCGTTTCTTTTTTTGAAGAGTATATAAACTAGTGTGAGGTGGCAGTCCTGTTTATGACGATGCAAGAGGGATGAAATAAACTTTGCAGCGATGCAAGAGCGTAAACTCTCCAGTAAAATATTTTCTCGGGAGTGGCTGTCCTATAGATGAAGCACCCACACATCTACGTTTAATATGAATATTGTAAATGCTACAGTAGAAGGTTACTAATAAAATAAATAGTGAAAGAAAACTAAATCTGTGACCCCCCCCCCCCCCCCCAAACAAAACATTTTACCAAAGTATATGATGTACTTAGTTATCATATTATAAAGCATAAACAAATGTACTTATTTTTATTACAGTAATGTCTGGACCGCTATGTCATCAAGTAAGCCACTTCAGATCAGTTCTTATTTCATGCAAATCACTTAAACTTAAAAGAATACCGACAACGACAGTCAGTTAACTGACCTTTGGAATAAGCCCTGTAGTAATGGAACAATTTCATTGTAATTTGTATATGCACGCATGCTCTCACATTAGTGTGTTAAAACTACAAGATTTTGATGTAAGCTAATTAAATTGGATTCCTTTTTACCATAACATTGAAAAACAATTGTTAAATAATAGCCCTACTTAATAATTATGGTGTATCCAGTTCATTCCAATAATTCGACAACTTCCAGATTTTAAAAATAAATGCAGTGTCTTCTATACATTTTGAGCTCTATTATTAGAAAGACCCGGCCCAAAGCCACAGAAGCCGAGTCTTGCGCTGTCAAAATACAGAGCATGTGCTATGTATTCTGCTACCAGATCTGTACTTCACGCCAACACATTCAGTTACATTTCAGTGTCATTCTTTTTCCAACTGGTACCATACTCGCCAGACGACAGCTAATTTTCAACCCTGTCAGATGATCTCCCACCCTACCCCCTTTCCATCCTTATTAGAGATAACCCCAACCTTTAGTCTTTCAAAGCAAACATTAATTTGTTTTATCATCATGATGACACCCCACCCTACCCAATTCCATCCTTATTTTAAAGACTTTCAAAGCAAACATTAATTTGTTTTATCATCATGATGACACCCCACCCTACCCAATTCCATCCTTATTTTAAACTTTCAAAGCAAACATTAATTTGTTTTATCATCATGATGACACCCCACCCTACCCAATTCCATCCTTATTTTAAAGACTTTCAAAGCAAACATTAATTTGTTTTATCATCATGATGACACCCCACCCTACCCAATTCCATCCTTATTTTAAAGACTTTCAAAGCAAACATTAATTTGTTTTATCATCATGATGACACCCCACCCTACCCAATTCCATCCTTATTTTAAAGACTTTCAAAGCAAACATTAATTTGTTTTATCATCATGATGACACCCCACCCTACCCAATTCCATCCTTATTTTAAACTTTCAAAGCAAACATTAATTTGTTTTATCATCATGATGACACCCCACCCTACCCAATTCCATCCTTATTTTAAAGACTTTCAAAGCAAACATTAATTTGTTTTATCATCATGATGACACCCCACCCTACCCAATTCCATCCTTATTTTAAAGACTTTCAAAGCAAACATTAATTTGTTTTATCATCATGATGACACCCACCCTACCCAATTCCATCCTTATTTTAAACTTTCAAAGCAAACATTAATTTGTTTTATCATCATGATGACACCCCACCCTACCCAATTCCATCCTTATTTTAAAGACTTTCAAAGCAAACATTAATTTGTTTTATCATCATGATGACACCCCACCCTACCCAATTCCATCCTTATTTTAAAGACTTTCAAAGCAAACATTAATTTGTTTTATCATCATGATGACACCCCACCCTACCCAATTCCATCCTTATTTTAAAGACTTTCAAAGCAAACATTAATTTGTTTTATCATCATGATGACACCCCACCCTACCCAATTCCATCCTTATTTTAAACTTTCAAAGCAAACATTAATTTGTTTTATCATCATGATGACACCCCACCCTACCCAATTCCATCCTTATTTTAAAGACTTTCAAAGCAAACATTAATTTGTTTTATCATCATGATGACACCCCACCCTACCCAATTCCATCCTTATTTTAAAGACTTTCAAAGCAAACATTAATTTGTTTTATCATCATGATGACACCCCACCCTACCCAATTCCATCCTTATTTTAAACTTTCAAAGCAAACATTAATTTGTTTTATCATCATGATGACACCCCACCCTACCCAATTCCATCCTTATTTTAAAGACTTTCAAAGCAAACATTAATTTGTTTTATCATCATGATGACACCCCACCCTACCCAATTCCATCCTTATTTTAAAGACTTTCAAAGCAAACATTAATTTGTTTTATCATCATGATGACACCCCACCCTACCCAATTCCATCCTTATTTTAAACTTTCAAAGCAAACATTAATTTGTTTTATCATCATGATGACACCCCACCCTACCCAATTCCATCCTTATTTTAAAGACTTTCAAAGCAAACATTAATTTGTTTTATCATCATGATGACACCCCACCCTACCCAATTCCATCCTTATTTTAAAGACTTTCAAAGCAAACATTAATTTGTTTATCATCATGATGACACCCCACCCTACCCAATTCCATCCTTATTTTAAACTTTCAAAGCAAACATTAATTTGTTTTATCATCATGATGACACCCCACCCTACCCAATTCCATCCTTATTTTAAAGACTTTCAAAGCAAACATTAATTTGTTTTATCATCATGATGACACCCCACCCTACCCAATTCCATCCTTATTTTAAAGACTTTCAAAGCAAACATTAATTTGTTTTATCATCATGATGACACCCCACCCTACCCAATTCCATCCTTATTTAAACTTTCAAAGCAAACATTAATTTGTTTTATCATCATGATGACACCCCACCCTACCCAATTCCATCCTTATTTTAAAGACTTTCAAAGCAAACATTAATTTGTTTTATCATCATGATGACACCCCACCCTACCCAATTCCATCCTTATTTTAAAGACTTTCAAAGCAAACATTAATTTGTTTTATCATCATGATGACACCCCACCATACTCCATTCCATCCTTATTTTAAAGACTTTCAAAGCAAACATTTAGTTTTTTATACCATCAAGATGACCACTCCATTAATTCCACCCCATTCCATCCCTATTACAGCCCTTTAATACAAACATTTTATTTCTTCTTTAACATTGACATTACCATCACCCCATCTCATCCTTATCTGAGCCATTCAAAGCAAACATTTGTTTAGAATGAAGATAATCCCCCACCCCATTTGTTTAGAATGAAGATAATCCCCCACCCCATTTGTTTAGAATGAAGATAGTCCCCCACCCCATTTGTTTAGAATGAAGATAGTCCCCCACCCCATTTGTTTAGAATGAAGATAGTCCCCCACCCCATTTGTTTAGAATGAAGATAGTCCCCCACCCCATTTGTTTAGAATGAAGATAGTCCCCCACCCCATTTGTTTAGAATGAAGATAGTCCCCCACCCATTTGTTTAGAATGAAGATAGTCCCCCACCCCATTTGTTTAGAATGAAGATAGTCCCCCACCCCATTTGTTTAGAATGAAGATAGTCCCCCACCCCATTTGTTTAGAATGAAGATAGTCCCCCACCCCATTTGTTTAGAATGAAGATAGTCCCCCACCCCATTTGTTTAGAATGAAGATAATCCCCCACCCCATTTGTTTAGAATGAAGATAATCCCCCACCCCATTTGTTTAGAATGAAGATAGTCCCCCACCCCATTTGTTTAGAATGAAGATAGTCCCCCACCCCATTTGTTTAGAATGAAGATAGTCCCCCACCCCATTTGTTTAGAATGAAGATAATCCCCCACACCATTTGTTTAGAATGAAGATAGTCCCCCACCCCATTTGTTTAGAATGAAGATAGTCCCCCACCCCATTTGTTTAGAATGAAGATAGTCCCCCACCCCATTTGTTTAGAATGAAGATAGTCCCCCACCCCATTTGTTTAGAATGAAGATAATCCCCCACCCCATTTGTTTAGAATGAAGATAATCCCCCACCCCATTTGTTTAGAATGAAGATAATCCCCCACCCCATTTGTTTAGAATGAAGATAATCCCCCACCCCATTTGTTTAGAATGAAGATAGTCCCCCACCCCATTTGTTTAGAATGAAGATAATCCCCCACCCCATCAACTGCATCCCTATTAGATCAAGCCCTTTTTGAAATAACCATTTTATTTTTATTCACATCTAAAATAATGTTGGCTTCTTTTCACTGAAGCTGTTTCAACATAGAGGCTGTATAATTAATTAATTATCCAAGTCAGAGGATGAGATGACCACTCCCGTCCCGTAAATATTGTGTGCAAGCTAAACACAGCTATCAGCTGTCTAAGGATGGAAACGATTTGCAGATGTGATTTCCTACACAATTTGTCTTCCTACACAGGAATAAATCAAGTGAGGTCCACACAGTCCTGACAATCATAAGACCTTTAAACCAATTTGCCAAAGTAAAAATCACTTAACGCAAAAGACCCTTAACGCTTATTTACGGCTCTGCATGTGACGTTAATCAATGGATGATCAACAAACAAATCAGGCCATACAATACTTAATGGTTTCTCTTGAGGAGCGCCTCATAAATACATGGTATAAACCTTATTTTGTTTAATGATAACACTAGAGCACACTGATTTATCAACCATTGGCTATTGGATGTCAAACATTTGGCAAGTCTGACATACAGTCTTAGAGAGGAAACCCACTACATTTTTCCATTAGTAGCAAGGAATATTTTATATGCACTTTTTCACACAGACAGGACAGCACATACCGCAGCCTTTGATATACCAGACGTGGTACACTGGTTGGGATGGAAAATAGCCCAATAGGCCTACCGATGGGGATCGATCCTAGATCAACCGCGCATCAAGCGAGCGTTTTCCCACTGGGCTACGCCCCGCCCTTTACAGTCTTAGAGAGGAAACCCACTACATTTTTCCATTAGTAGCTAGGAATCTTTATATGCACTTTCACACAGACAGGACAGCACATACCACAGCCGTTGATATACCAGATGTGGTACACTGGTTGGGACAAAAAAAAAACCCAATCAGAGAATGGGTCCACTGAAGTGATTTGATCCTAAGATGCAGGCACCTCAACTGAGCTAGATCTTGCCTCATATCTACCAGTAATTATATTAATCCTGCAGCCACTGTTTCTATTGACAGATTACGATGACCGATTAAAACAAAGTCATAAACGTATACTAGCAGATTATCACTTTGGACGGCACACGCATAGCTACATTACAAAATTACTCATTTGATCTCCAAGTCATCGAACAATGTGGCAGAAATAACAGAAATAATAGCTTTTCCCTTTAATTTTTATGGTCTGCAGGATAAAAATAATAACTAGTTACCGACGTCGAATATCTGCTTTAAATTATCCTGTTCAGGCCGAATGAGAAATTTCCCATTCTTACCTTCACAGGATAAAGCAGATAACCGACGTCATTAACTAGTTATTCTCTATATAATCCTAATACACATGTATGTATTTCATCCACAACATGCTTATATCCAGTTAAGATTCAAGCACGCTATCATGGACACACACCTCAGCTATCTGAGCCATCTGTGGTTAGTGTGAGAGAAGTTAATGTAGTGGCCTCACAACTAACCACTGAGTCATTAAACTCTCTCTGGGTGGGAGCCGGTAATGGTCTGAGAACCCAGTACCTACCAGCCTTATGTCAGATGGCGTAACCACTACATCATCAAGGACAGTGAAGATTTAGAAGAAAAAAATTCCTAATACAACAGATACATTACAGACCCTTCCCATAATGTGGTGCTTTATGTGTGATGGGAATTGCAACTACAGACTCGTGATGTCAGTGTGGGTGGAGGGGTGGGGGTGGAGGGGTGGGGGTGGAGGGGTGGGGGTGGAAGATGTGACAACAGAAACAAAATGCGAACAGAGGGGTTTGACTGTTTATGCCAATTTCCTGATTTTATAGTACTAGTGAACAAATAACTTACATTAAAGTTTGTTTAACGACACCACTAGAGCACACTGATTTATTAATCATAGGCAACTGGATGTCAAACGTTTGACATATTTGACTGTCTTAAGATAAAACCCATCTACATTTTTCCATTAGTAACAAGGGATCTTTTATATGCACTTTCCCACAGATAAGGATAGCACATACCACAGTCTTTGTAATACAAGTTGTGGTTCACTGGCTGGAACAACAAACAGCCAAATGGGCCCACAGATGGGAATCAATCCTTGACCGACCATGCGAATGCTTTACCACTGGGCTACATCCCACCCTCCTCTTTTTCTTTATATTATTATTCTAATGGACAGAGTCGTTAGGTTAAAATACTGCCGTTCTCTTCATTTACTCACATTCTGCCACAGTTAACAGTTCAGTATATTATTCTACTAATGGACAGAGTCGTTAGGTTAAAATACTGCCGTTCTCTTCATTTACTCACATTCTGCCACAGTTAATAGTTCAGTATATTATTCTACTAATGGACAGTCGTTAGGTTCAAATACTGCCGTTCTCTTCATTTACTCACATTCTGCCACAGTTAATAGTTCAGTATGTTATTCTACTAATGGACAGAGTCGTTAGGTTAAAATACTGCCGTTCTCTTCATTTACTCACATTCTGCCACAGTTAACAGTTCAGTATATTATTCTACTAATGGACAGAGTCGTTAGGTTAAAATACTGCCGTTCTCTTCATTTACTCACATTCTGCCACAGTTAACAGTTCAGTATATTATTCTACTAATGGACAGAGTCGTTAGGTTAAAATGCTGCCGTTCTCTTCATTTACTCACATTCTGCCACAGTTAACAGTTCAGTATATTATTCTACTAATGGACAGAGTCGTTAGGTTAAAATGCTGCCGTTCTCTTCATTTACTCACATTCTGCCACAGTTAACAGTTCAGTATATTATTCTACTAATGGACAGAGTCGTTAGGTTAAAATACTGCCGTTCTCTTCATTTACTCACATTCTGCCACAGTTAACAGTTCAGTATATTATTCTACTAATGGACAGAGTTGTTAGGTTAAAATACTGCCGTTCTCTTCATTTACTCACATTCTGACACAGTTAATAGTTCAGTATATTATTCTACTAATGGACAGAAAGAAAGAAATGTTTTATTTAACGACGCACTCGACACATTTTATTTAGGGTTATATGGCGTCAGACATATGGTTAAGGACCACACAGATTTTGAGAGGAAACCCGCTGTCGCCACTACATGGGCTACTCTTCTGATTAGCAGCAAGGGATCTTTTATTTGCGCTTCCCACAGGCAGGACAGCACAAACCATGGCCTTTGTTGAACCAGTTATGGATCACTGGTCGGTGCAAGTGGTTTACACCTACCCATTGAGCCTTGCGGAGCACTCACTCAGGGTTTAGAGTCGGTATCTGGATTAAAAATTCCATGCCTCGACTGGGATCCGAACCCAGTACCTACCAGCCTGTAGACCGATGGCCTACCACGACGCCACCGAGGCCGGTACTAATGGACAGAGTCGTTAGGTTAAAATACTGCCGTTCTCTTCATTTACTCACATTCTGCCACAGAGCCCTCAAAAGTACCCGGTCTCCGGCGGCAAATCGCCGCCTGAAACAGCTTTTGCCGCCGCCTACTTTTCGTTGATGGTAAAAAAAAAAAGTGCTTTCTCTTCTTTAATAAAGTCTCCTACAAAAGGGATCCTAACAAGGTGCCAAAATAGTTGTTTATTTGTCTTGAAAATCGATTAGAGGCCATGAGAATGCATCTCAGAGGTTCGATTTTTCAAATGTTTCTCGGGGAGGGCCCCCAGACCCCCCGCTTTGCCCCCTGCTATCATCACTGTTGTAGCCTGCTACTTCTTAAACTATTGAGGGTGCTGCTGCCACAGTTAATAGTTCAGTATGTTATTCTACTAATGGACAGAGTCGTTAGGTTAAAATACTGCCGTTTTCTTCATTTACTCACATTCTGCCACAGTTAATAGTTCAGTATATTTCGATGGAAATCTCAAACAATTGACTTCCAAATGAAGACATTAGCAAGTCAACTAACTCTTGGCAGACCAAACATCTTAAGCACCTGACCCAGACAAACGTTGTTAACTGTAGAAGGGTTAACGAAATGCAATGCACCTAATTTGATTTACCGAATAGCAAATTGACCATTTGTACGAGAATTCACGACCTGCTGTCACCATTTTTCATACACCTCCATTTAACAACAAGTACGGTTAGGGTAATATCTGCATCACTCACACACACATATACATATATTACACACATGTACGCACGCACGCATGCACACACACACATCACACACACACACACACATATCACACACACACACACACACACCATCACACATACATGCACTTGCACATACACCTGCACTTGCACATACATATACACATAAAATATGCTTTTATTATCAATGAAGCAGAAGAGTAAACCCACTACATGTTTTCATCACCAGACTGAGCAGTGAGGGATATTTTTATAAGTTCTTTGCCACAGCCAGCACACACCATGACCATTGATGTACGAGTTATGTCGAACATGTCTGGTATTTAAATTTAAATATGCCAGTCAAATGTAACATTATAAATATTTTACTAAAACAAACCCCACATACAATGTACATTCTACGTGATATCTTACCTATACTGATGAATCCTAACAATATGCATTAGTTTCTGTAAAAATATCTCTTACTTTAAATAAAAAATAATATCTACAGTGTATACACAGTATAATATATATTATATATATATGTATATGTGTATGTGTATGTGTATGTGTATGTGTATGTGTATGTGTATGTGTATGTGTATGTGTATGTGTATGATGTGTGTATGTATGTGTGTGTGTGTGTGTGTGTCAGTGCGAGTGTGTGTGTGTGTTTGAGTGTGTGTGTATGTGAGTGCGAGTGTGTGTGCGTGTGTGTGTCAGTGAGAGTGTGTGTGTGTGTGTTTGAGTGTGTGAGTGCGAGTGTGTGAGTGCGAGTGTGTATGTGAGTGCGAGTGTGTGTGTGCGTGTGTATGCGAGTGCGAGTGTGTGTATGTGAGTGCGAGTGTGTGTATGTGAGTGCGAGTGTGTGTGCGTGTCAGTGCGAGTGTGTGTGTTTGAGTGTGTGAGTGCGAGTGTGTATGTGAGTGCGAGTGTGTGTGTGCGTGTATGTGAGTGCGAGTGTGTGCGTGTGCGTGTGTGCGAGTGTGTGTGTGTGTGTTTGAGTGTGTGAGTGCGAGTGTGTGTATGCGAGTGCGTGCCAGTGAGTGCGAGTATGTGTGTGTGTGTGTGTGTGCGAGTGTGAGTGTGCGTGCGTGCATGCATGTGTGTAATATATGTATATATGTGTGTGAGTGATATGGATATTACCCTAACCATGCTTGTTGTGTAAGAATGTACAATTATATACATGTATGTAAACTCTACACTCACTACCATACATATAAAGACATGGTTGACGCTGGCCAAGCTTACCTTCAATTTTTACTACATATACTTCTTTCCCACCCTTAAGAAGTGTCACTGTAGCATCAGCTTTGCTTTCTCTGGGACTACAATCATTGGGACCACTTTCATTGGGATCACTTTCTGTGGGACCATTGTCTTTGGGACCACTTCCTTTGGGACCAACTTCTTTGGGAGCACTTTCTTTAGGAGCACTTTCTGTAGAAGTCACCAATCCAGTTTGCTCACCGACCATCTCAACTCCAAGTAATTTCATTGCAACAACAACAAAAATATTTCCTTATTGATTATTTCTGTAGAATGACATACACACTTTTGTTTTATTGGAAAGGACTATACACTATTGAATAAGCAAGACAATCTGTTGACTGGGCTGTCGTGGGCAGTGAAGACTGTAAGAATGGGCACGTGGTATATTATCAAGTTTACAAACAAGGTTTTGACCAGTTAGTGTGCCTTCAAGAGAACTGTAACTACATACACACTGGTTGGCCATGCATCATCCGGCTCCAGCCTCCAACTAACGAGAGTCATTTCAATCAATACCTAGTTGCCTATATTGTGTGGCATTCACTGTCGTCATATTAACCCTTTCTAGTTACGAAGGAATCTCCATTTTCGGTCAATAGTAACCTTTGTGTCACGGTCACTCAAGGTCAGTATAAGGGATATCATCTCCCAAATGTTAAATGCAAACATTGCCTACATTTAACTGTACAATAATTTCACAGTTTTCAAATTAAAAGCAATTTCCATTTTTGATTATGATTTTTAAGTTGGACTTTGACATTTCAGTACTATTTTGGTGAAACTAAAGGAAGGCACTTTCTTTTCTTTTTTTAGATCTCATAGTTTTTCTATAATTTTATAATATTAATGTATATATATTATATATGCTTCATCTACATTAGCTTGTGCAGCCAAGTTGCTAGTGAGCATACAACATTATTTCCACTGTATTCTATATGGCTCTGAAATTAGGTCTATAATTTTATAACATACATATATACCATATATGCTTCAGCTACATTAGCTTGAGTAGCTGAACTGCCAGTGAACATATCATTTCTTCCCACTCTATTCTATATCGCACTGCAATTAGTCTGGGCACAATGATGCAACATATAAAATGATATATGCTTCATCTACATTAGCTTGTGTAGCTGAATTGCCAGTGAGCATAGCAAATTTCCCACTCTATTCTATAGCACTGAAATTAGGTCTGGACACAATGATGGATATATAGAACTGCAATTAGTCTGGCACAATGATGCAACATATATGTTTCAGCTACATTACTTTATGTAGCTGAATTGCCAGTGAACACACACACACAACAATTCCCACTCTATTCTATAGCACTGAAATTAGGTCCGGTCACAATGATGGATATATAGAATAGTCTCGGCACAATGATGCAACATATATGCTTCAGCTACATTAGCTTGTGTAGCTGAATTGCCAGTGAACACACACACACACAAATTTACCACTCTATTCTATAGCACTGGAATTAGGTCCGGACACAATGATGGAAAGGCACAATCCCTGAGAAGTGTTTCCTTCCGGACACAAATGTAAATACGCTGTCCTGCTGGTTGACGTGGTAATACTGATTGAGAAATGATCATCCAGAGGTAATTAATCGGTGAAACTGTAACCACACTAACAAGCAGGACCGTATATAAGTCCCCTGTAACTGTATAACACTCAACTGGCTACTAAAACCCGTGTAACAATTCAATCAAAGAGAGTCAACAAAACATCAATACTGCCAACAGCGGACTCAATGGGACATCAATAAACTACTGCTGTGTGTCCAACAAAGTCATAACTAAACCATTGTGATGCAGCCATTTGCAAGTTCAATGCAGAGCAGTGCATGATTCTGTCAGTGAATTAGGATAGTGTTACAAGGAGCAGTTGATACATCAAACAGTCAGGGATGTGATACCCATTAAGAAATATGAAAGCTTTATATTACACCTAAATAAAAGGTCATTTATCAGCAATCTACTTTGTGAAAATACATGACTGGATGTTTGCACACAAAAAAGAGAGAGCTGAAATCAGATAAAAAGCTGAAACATCACATCCCTGAACAGTGGCCTTTTTAAAGTCCATGATGATTGAAATAACTGTGTAAATAACTAATAATACATCACGTCTCTCTTTGTTTTGAGAACAAATGCCAAACAAATGAATGCTGAATGACACTCAGCCACAAAAAGTGTAATTAGAATATAAATAATTCAGAACAAATACAAATGTATATGAAAATTATAATCATATTAAAGGGCAGCTTACACAGCAATTGACCTATAGTGGACAAGAAAAAGAAAATAATTTTACATTTAACATCAGCACATTTTAAACTACCACTACTTGATGACTTACATATAGTTATTTCTCTACTTGACCAGAGAAGGGATTCTAACATGACTTAACATATAGTTATTTCTCTACTTGACCAGAGAAGGGATTCTAACATGACATGGGCCGTACTTATAACATTTTACAGTCTTGACTGAAATCTTCAATGACATCACACATGTGCATTTTGAAGGCATACTGCCATGATGTTGAAGACTGAAGACGCTATGAAAATGATGAGTCTTGACTGAAATCTTCAATGACATCACACATGTTCATTTTGAAGGCATACTGCCATGATGTTGAAGACAGAGGACGTTATGAAAATGATGAGTCTTGACTGAAATCTTCAATGACATCACACATGTTCATTTTGAAGGCATACTGCCATGATGTTGAAGACTGAAGACGTTATGAAAATGATGAGTCTTGACTGAAATCTTCAATGACATCACACATGTTCATTTTGAAGGCATACTGCCATGATGTTGAAGAGACGTTATGAGATGACTTGACTTATGAAAATGATGAGTCTTGACTGAAATCTTCAATGACATCACACATGTTCATTTTGAAGGCATACTGCCATGATGTTGAAGACAGAGGACGTTATGAAAATGATGAGTCTTGACTGAAATCTTCAATGACATCACACATGTTCATTTTGAAGGCATACTGCCATGATGTTGAAGACTGAAGACGTTATGAAAATGATGAGTCTTGACTGAAATCTTCAATGACATCACACATGTTCATTTTGAAGGCATACTGCCATGATGTTGAAGACAGAGGACGTTATGAAAATGATGAGTCTTGACTGAAATCTTCAATGACATCACACATGTTCATTTTGAAGGCATACTGCCATGATGTTGAAGACTGAAGACGTTATGAAAATGATGAGTCTTGACTGAAATCTTCAATGACATCACACATGTTCATTTTGAAGGCATACTGCCATGATGTTGAAGACAGAGGACGTTATGAAAATGATGAGTCTTGACTGAAATCTTCAATGACATCACACATGTTCATTTTGAAGGCATACTGCCATGATGTTGAAGACTGAAGACGTTATGAAAATGATGAGTCTTGACTGAAATCTTCAATGACATCACACATGTTCATTTTGAAGGCATACTGCCATGATGTTGAAGACAGAGGACGTTATGAAAATGATGAGTCTTGACTGAAATCTTCAATGACATCACACATGTTCATTTTGAAGGCATACTGCCATGATGTTGAAGACTGAAGACGTTATGAAAATGATGAGTCTTGACTGAAATCTTCAATGACATCACACATGTTCATTTTGAAGGCATACTGCCATGATGTTGAAGACAGAGGACGTTATGAAAATTATGAGTCTTGACTGAAATCTTCAATGACATCACACATGTTCATTTTGAAGGCATACTGCCATGATGTTGAAGACAGAGGACGTTATGAAAATGATGAGTCTTGACTGAAATCTTCAATGACATCACACATGTTCATTTTGAAGGCATACTGCCATGATGTTGAAGACAGAGGACGTTATGAAAATGATGAGTCTTGACTGAAATCTTCAATGACATCACACATGTTCATTTTGAAGGCATACTGCCATGATGTTGAAGACAGAGGACGTTATGAAAATGATGAGTCTTGACTGAAATCTTCAATGACATCACACATGTTCATTTTGAAGGCATACTGCCATGATGTTGAAGACAGAGGACGTTATGAAAATGATGAGTCTTGACTGAAATCTTCAATGACATCACACATGTTCATTTTGAAGGCATACTGCCATGATGTTGAAGACAGAGGACATTATGAAAATGATGAGTCTTGACTGAAATCTTCAATGACATCACACATGTTCATTTTGAAGGCATACTGCCATGATGTTGAAGACTGAGGACGTTATGAAAATGATGAGTCTTGACTGAAATCTTCAATGACATCACACATGTTCATTTTGAAGGCATACTGCCATGATGTTGAAGACAGAGGACGTTATGAAAATGATGAGTCTTGACTGAAATCTTCAATGACATCACACATGTTCATTTTGAAGGCATACTGCCATGATGTTGAAGACTGAAGACGTTATGAAAATGATGAGTCTTGACTGAAATCTTCAATGACATCACACATGTGCATTTTGAAGGCATACTGCCATGATGTTGAAGACAGAGGACGCTATGAAAATGATGAGTCTTGACTGAAATCTTCAATGACATCACACATGTGCATTTTGAAGGCATACTGCCATGATGTTGAAGACAGAGGACGTTATGAAAATGATGAGTCTTGACTGAAATCTTCAATGACATCACACATGTTCATTTTGAAGGCATACTGCCATGATGTTGAAGACAGAGGACGCTATGAAAATGATGAGTCTTGACTTGTAGCTTTGTTATAAGCATGAGGCCTGGGCTACTCAAACCAAATAACAAGAAGGGATCTTGTAAATACAGTCTAAATACTGCCAGAAAAGATGAGGGATTACTCCATGTCCCCTCCACACTTGTTTTAGGAGAGCTGCAAATTAATTGTCTAGCAATATACATATATATATATATATATATATGTTTAATGAATTTCATTTGATACTTCATGCGATTGTTGACCTGTCATCATTTAAAGAGAGTCATGGGTGGGATTTAGCTAAGTCGGTTGAGCATGATCGAACCACCTTGATGGATCATTCAACTGACTGGGTTTTTCTTCTTACAACCAGTGCACCACAACTGGTCAAAGGCCATGGTATGTGCTTTCCTGTCTATGGGAAGTGCATATACAATATTCCTGGCTGCTAATGAAAAAATGTAGCAGGTTTCCTCTGATGCCGGGTAAAACTGCACAGACAGGACAGAACTGCACAGACAGGACAGAACTGAACACACAAGAGAGAAGGAAGGAAATGTTTTATTTAACAATGCACTCAACATATTATTTACTGTTATATGGCACACACAGGACAGAACTGCACACACAGCAGGACAGAACTGCACACACAGCAGGACAGAACTGCACACACAGCAGGACAGAACTGCACACACAGTACAAAACTGCACACACAGCAGGACAGAACTGCACACACAGGACAGAACTGCACACACTGCAGGACAGAACTGCACAGATAGGACAGAACTGCACAGACAGAACAGAAATGTACACACAGGACAGAACTGCACAGACAGGACAGAACTACACACAGGACAAAACTGCACAGACAGGACAGAACTGCAGACTGAACAGAACTGCAGACGGGACAGAACTGCACATACAGGACAGAACTGCACACAGCACAAAACTGCATATGCAGGACAGAATTACAGACAGGACAGAACTGCACATACAGGACAAAACTGCACAGACAGGACAGAACTGCACATACAGGACAGAACTGCACAGACAGGACAGAACTGCACAGACAGGACAGAACTGCACATACGTGCATGTACAATGGAAGGAAGGAAATGTTTTATTTAAGGACACACTCAACACATTTTATTTACGGTTATCTGGCATCAGAGATATGGTTAAGGACCACAAGATATTGAGAGAGAAAACCCACTGTCACCACTTCATGGGCTACTCTTTTCAATTAGTAGCAAGGGATCTTTTTATATACACCATATCCCACAGACAGGATAACACATACCACAGCCTTTGATATACCAGTTGTGGTGCACTGGCTGAGTGAGAAATAGCCCAATGGGCCCACCGACGGGGATCGATACTATAACCGACCATGCACTGAGCGAGCGCTTTACCACTGGGTTACGTCCTGCCCTGCATCTACAATGGCCGCTGATGACTATAAGTTGTGGATCTGGGTTAGGATTGGGTATAGTGGGAGAAATGAAACAGGACAGGTCCATCAAGTACAACCAATTCTTTTAGATTTATCACACCTCAGAGATTACCACACTGTGCTGTAAAATTACAAGCTCGCTCTAGTGGACAAGATTAAACTGAATTTTAAACGCTTCCATTCACTTTTGACTTGCACATGTAACTATCATGTATATTTCTGGCTAGGAAGAAGAAACAATTCATTCGTCCAAAACAAAAAATCCTAACCTATTCCACAACACGTTCTTTAAATCAAGCCCTTGATCCCACCAAACACTGTCAGCCAGTGAAGAGCTAATTAAATGTACCTCAATTAATCTTCACCAGCATGCTTCACAGACTAACAAACACCAAGCCTAAGACAGGTCCACCATTACAGCACGGGAAGGAAGAAATCTGTATTTAACAAACCATTCAACACTTTTGTTTTCTATGGTTATATTGCGTCAAACGTGGTCAAGGACGACGGTAGACGATGAAAGAGGAAACCCACTGTTGCCACATCATGGGAATGAAGGAAATGTTTTATTTAATGACGCACTCAACACATTATATTTACGGTTATATGGCATCAGACATATGGTTAAGGACCACACAGATATTGAGAGAGGAAATCTGCTGCCGCCACTTCATGGGCTACTCTTTTCGATTAGCAGCAAGGGATCTTTTATATGCACCATCCCACAGACAGGATAGTACATACCATGACCTTTGTTACACCAGCTGTGGAGCACTGGCTGGAATGAAAAATCGCCCAATGGGTCCACCGACGGGGATCAATCCCAGACCGACCACGCATCAAGTGAACGTTTTACCACTGGGCTACGTGTCCCCCCCCCCCCCCCCCCCCCCGACCTCCATGGGATATGGGATATTCTTGAAATCTTTTCAATTAGCAGCAAGGGATCTTTCATATACAGCATCCAAGAGACAGGATAAAAAAAAATACCACAGCCTTTGTTACATTTTGTTGAGTACTGGCTGGAAGGAGAAATGGCCACTGATGGGGATCGATCCTGAACCAACTGTGCATCAGGGCAAGTGCTTTACCACTCAGCTATGTCCTGCCTCAATTTTAGCACTGGATCATCTGCTACAAATTTAACCAAATTTAATGAAAATTAAAATCATGGCTGGTGAAAAAAGAGAAACAATACAATTTTATGATTAGTCAGTCTGGTTAAAGCAAATGTATACCATCTTCTTCAAGACTGACCACATTTACCATTTGTAAAATAATTTCCGTACTACTGTTACCAGTTGCTGCAATTTATTACCACCATTCTTGCGCATGTAAAATGCAATTCAAATAACACATACAGTTATTGTTAATGTTAACATGCAAATCATCATTATTATGCCTGATGCTGAAATTGATGCTCTATCTCTATCAACTGGAGTTCGAGAGTGCTAAACAGTAAACAAGAACGGTAATGAATGTCTGTGTATGAGCAAATACAAAATCCATATTTTACTTGTAACTAGAAGTCATGGACAAAATGAAGCAGACTCATATATATGTAGCATATTATTCTCTTTGTATGAATTATAGCTAACTTTCAATTTCATTCAAATGGAAAGGAAAAAAAACGAAATTTGTTATGTTTAACAACACCCCTGGAGCACATTGATTAATTAGTGATCAGCTATTGGATGTCAAACATTTGGTCATTCTGACACGTAGTCATCAGAGAAAACCCACTACATTTTTCCTAAATCAGCAAGGGATCTTTTACATGCACTTTCCCACAGACTGGAGAACATATACCACGGCCTTTGTCCAGCTGTGGTGCAATAGTTGAAACAAGAAAAAGAAAATCAGCTGACTAGATCAAACTGAGGTGGTTCGATCCTGCGATGCAAGCAAAAAAGTAAAGTTTGTTTTATTTAACGACACCACTACAGCACATTGATTTTTTTATCTTATCATCAGCTATTGGACATCAAACATATGGTCATTCTGACACTGTTTTTTAGAGGAAACCTGCTGTCACCACATAGGCTACTCTTTTACGACAGGCAGCAAGGGATATTTTATTTGCGCTTCTCACAGGCAGGATAGCACAAACCATGGCCTTTGTTGAACCAGTTATGGATCACTGGTTGGTGCAAGTGGTTTACACCTACCCACTGAGCCTTGCGGAGCACTCACTCAGGGTTTGGAGTCGGTATCTGGATTAAAAATCCTATGCCTCAACTGGGATCCAAACCCAGTACCTACCAGCCTGTAGACCGATGACCTAACCACGACGCCACCGAGGCTGGTGTGATGCAAGCACCTCAAATGAAAATGGAATGGAAAGGAAAGAAAAATAATATAATTTATTTAACGACACCTCAGCACGTTAAACGATGGCTATTTAATGTCTCAACACGTAGTTATTTCGATATTTAGAAAGATGAAGTCTAATGCTGCCACATACACTGATATAAAGAAGCAAAGGATTTTTAATATGCACTTTCCCATACAGGACAGCACATACCATAACCGTTGATGTACCAGTCAGCCCTCTACCGTGTGACCTATTTGATTGTATATACAACCTTTTTTTTTCATTTGGTGTGACTAAAACATTTCATACTATATATATATATATATAAAATTCATGTAGGTGCCATCTGGCTCCTAGGTGAAAAAGTTAACGTAAAGGCCTGTCGGCCATGAGGCACTGGCTGTGATGGGGAAAAGCCCAAATCCATTGAGAGTGATCAATCCTGCCACCTGTCGATTCCAATGGAATTCACTGACTATATTCTATGAATTATACATGTACCTGTGAGTAATACAACCTCACATAAGTAGTACAGCCAAGTCAGATAAGTAGCACAGTAAAGTCATCGACCTTTTCTAATGGATTGGCAAGTAAAAATAGAAATGATTGTTTTTCAAGATAAAACCTTTTTTCTATAACACTGCCTTTCTTTAAAGCATTTCTTCAGAGCAATATAGTTTGACTGCATGCATTTCTTGTTACTTTTATTATCACAGAGATTGTTACATGAATGCAAGGAAGAAGAAAGAAATGTTTTATTTAACGACACTCTCAACACACTGTAATTATGGTTATATGGCATCAGACATATATGTATGGTTCAGGACCACAGAAATAATTAAAGAGAAGAAGTAGTTTGTTTTGCTTAACAACACCACTAGAGCACATTGATTAATTAATCATCGACTATTGGAAGTCAAACATGTGGTAATTATAATGTAGCACAGGATCTTTTATATACACTTTCCCAGACAGGAAAGCACATACCACGGCCTTTGTCCAGTTGTGGTGCACTGATTGGAACGGAAAAACCAAATAATCAGCTGAATGGATCCACTGAATGGATCAAGCGAGCACTCAACCGACTGAGCCAAATCCCGCCCTAATTAAAGAGGAAACATGGAGCGAGAAATGTTATATTCTGACATGTTTGCAGGCTGGTCTGTCCCTCCTCAAGATCATGGCAATATCTTATAACCCTCCTCCCCACCCCCATCCCAATTTAGCTAATGCCTAGGACCTCATTATATGAGGGTTGCATAGCTGCCAACATTTAAAAACGGGAAAGAGTAATAATTTTCGCGTGAATTGTGACCCGTCGTATAAACCCTTTTGCTGTGTAAAATATCCAGATATTTGTTTATGAATTGTTTTATCGCTGGCCTCAACGATGTCCTGGTGTTCCTTCGTTTTGATGTGCCTTTGGCAATCATTTTTCCCGCCATGGGCAACAGAAAAATCAACACGACAAAGTGCAAAATGCACTAGTATTACTAACAGAACTGGCCTTCAAAACAGGCCACTCATTGCTGTAGTCCTGTTTATACTTCTGTACTACTTTTGGCTTTTTCTGAGCTTTGCACAGTTCATATGGCTCTGATCGTTCGCGTTTTTTTCGACATCTTTACAAAATGGCATCGTTTCACAAGCTACGTCTATCCCAAAGTGCGTTGCGCGCGCAAAAAAAATTCCGTTGCGGCTAGTTGGGCGAGTCCAATTTATGTGATTCGTAGGGGTGGTAGGTTATTACAAAAAAAACCCAAAAACCCAGGAAAACGCGGATTTGCCGTAATCTTTCAGATTACAGGCGTAATGACATAATAAGAGATGGAAAATCGTAATGATTCCACATAGAACTGGAGTAAAATTATGCTTTATTCTTCATTAAATAACAGAGAAAACAGCTAGGCCTACCTTCTGATTCAATTTCTAGTACTTCTTCCCCAGTTTGCAGGGAGTTGTCGCCAGGGGCCGTAACTGTAGCACTGGTATTGTTTCCGTTAGAACTGACTAACGCAGTTTGTTCATCAATGGTCTCAACTCCTAGTACTTTCATTCTTATTCCTTAATGATTAGTTTTTAAATGATAATATAAAACAGTTTTCACTTTAAAAAAATGTTTTTCATTGCCAAAAAGAGCCCGTCTATGGCAGTTCTTTTAAAAGTGACTTTTGCAGCAAATAAAAGGTTATTTTGCTATATGTAGACATATTTCAAATGTACAAATGTTAAATACAGGCATATAATGTACACCAGGTGTATACATTGTGCTGTCGGCACAAAAGTGTTGTTGGTGATGCCTTCTGTCCTACGGCAATTTATTTCTCAATAACAGCAACTGCAGTCAGTGCCATTGTTAATTTCGAGCCCTGCAAACCACCTACCCCCCACTTCCAACAAAACTCAAATTTAGAACAATGAATGAATTGGGTGTTTAGAACAAAAACATCCTCAAAACCGTGGCAGTTTTAAATGCCCAACATACATATTAATCACAACTTTAAAAAAAATTGCACATGGCTAAATACAAAATGTCCATTTAGATGATACTGCATCACTGAAATTGTTTACCCGGTATCAATAAACAGTTCACAAACTATTCCAAACAGATGTTAATTCTCTGCACCGTTAGACAGGTCCAGAAATACAGGCACACCTCTGTGATTGATTATTATAAATATATTTTTTTAAACATGTCCGAAAGTATAACTAGTGGCTTCTCCAGTATGTGTTGTAATATTCTATGTATACTACTTAAAAAAAAAATATTTTGCAAGAATCAATTATGGTGGTAATAAAAAATATATACCGGCTCCATTGAAAATGCACCAGTCAAAGTCGTAGTTGTGAAAAGGACTTGAGAAGAAATAACAATTCATTTAAGTGATTTTGTATAACTGGCTGTATTCTGGTAGGCACCGAATAGCCCAAACATTGTATACGTGGGTTAGGGTTATTGTATGTTTTATAACAACCTCGTACACACACATACAATAGTAATAAGACTTGAAAATAGGGTGGAACATTTTCAATGGAGTTCACTATATACAGGTATATATAGGTATATATACTGTAGGTATATACATAAACCCTCACAAACCCTTAAAACATATATACATGTACATGTAATATTAATATTACACCACAAATGTGTTCCGTTTCACTGCAGGAAAACACATGCACAAACCTTTTCAGGTGGAAAATTAAAAAACAACATATATATACACACAGACACACAGACTCACACATTGTACGTGTACATTCATTTCAGTAGCATGTAAGCCCCAACCCCACCCCCACACATACTAATTTTTTTTCAATAAAATTTTTATTTCAGAGAATGTGAATAGAAAATTAAAAAAATAAAAACCCCACACACACGCACGCACGCACACACACACACACACACACACACACACTGTACATGTATTTCAGTAACATGTAAGCCCCTACCCCACCCCCATCCCAAACAGTCATTTTTTTCAATAAATCGTGTATTTCAGAGAATGTGCCAATAAACATAAGATAGGGAAGGTCAGCAAAGTTAGAGACCTATACTTTTAAAATAATTTCATATTCAGTAGGGTTGAACTGCTTTGTGGGGAGAGGCCACCTGATATGTAAAACAGTGAATACATATTTAGGGTTTATGATGAATGAAAAAAATTAATAGTAGAAGGGGAGTATAGTTGGTGGTTACAAGTGCCTCTGGAGTGGTCAGACTAAGCCCACAGCTGAAGCTGATGGGAAATAACAGGTGTATGGCACAGATAGCCACAAGACAAGCACCTGGAGAGACAAGGACTGGGATGTGGAGGTAGACAGCGAAAGATGTTGAAAGATAGGAGTTGCCAGATCAGGAAGAAATGAGATGGAAGGCAAAGGAGAGAAAGGAAAGGGGGCAGTGGGATAATAATTAAATTAACAGTAATTTAACAAAGCTGATCCGAAATTCAAGTAACATTTAGCTAAATATATATTTTTTTAAATAGCTATACACATACATGTACAAATGACACACAGTTTTCAAATGAACTTTTTGGCTAATTAGTAATGACATATATTTGCTAAATCTGACTTTAAATCACATTTGTTGATTTGATGAATGACTGTTTAAACTGATATTTAACTGATTATTTAATTGTCAAGATAAAATTAGAAAGCATAATTTACAATCCACGATTCTCTCCAAATAACACTTAGTTTTAAAAACTCTTTTCCTTCACCAATGGACAAGTTTGTTTCCCTAATTTCTTTTGATCAGTATATACTGCAGAAGAGGCCGATAGCTAGACTGACAAATCTGATAGTTTATTAAAGGCTATCAGTCTAGTGGACAAAGGTGTGCTCCAGGTGCAGATAGCAGAGCAAACATGTCCTTCAGCTCAATTAATAGACGCACTCAGGTGCAGATCCAGGGGGTGCACACACCACCTCCCAGATTTCAAAGTTCCTCGAAAGATCCAGTGTGTAGGAAAGGAATACACTGCATTTATTTGTTTTTAGTTGAGGGAATACAATACCTTGACTGGCTGGATATGTTCTGGAGGGAAAGTGTTTACTGTTGAATGACACTTTTTGGCATCAAATAGACACCTCCTAACGATACAAATATGCAGAGAAGTTTTAAAGTTTATTTGTTTTGTTTAACAACACCACTAGAGTACATTTATTTATTAATCATTGGCAACTGGATGTCAAACATTTGGTATGTTTGACATGTAGTCTTAGAGAGGAAACCCGCTATGTTTTTCCATGATTACTATTAAAATGGATCTTTTATATGAACCATCCCACAGAAGAGTAGCACATACCACAGCCTTTGATATACCAGTCATAATGCACTGGCTAGCATGAAAAATAGCCCAATGGCCCACTGATGGGGATTGATCCTAGACCGACTGAGCATTAGGCAGTACTTTACCACTGGGCTACATCCCAACCCCTGTAGTCTTAGAGAAGAAACCTGCTACATTTTTCCATTAGTTGCAAAGAATCTTTTATATGCACCATTCCACAGACAGGATAGCACCTACCACAGCCTTTGATACTATACGAGTGGTGAGACCCTGGCTAGAATGAGAAATATCCCAATAGGCCCACTGACTGGGATCGATCCTAGACTGACCACACATCAGACAAGCACTTTACCACTGGGCTACATCCTGCCACCAGAGAAGCTTTAAAGAAGAAGAATCAGATCTAGATATGTTTCTCACCGATCACGTTATATACGCTTCTTAAACAGGTTTCTTTTAACCTTTAGACTACTGGATTAATTTCTAACAAAAACCACGTTGAGTGGGTACAAGTTTATAATTTTTACTCACATATATTCACTTAAATGTTTCATAAATACATGAAATAAAGTTCATATATGAATCGGTAAGTATTATTTTCGTGTCTTTTTTCGTAATTTTTATTATTTTAGATCGGCTAATGGTGATTAAAATTAGGCAAAAAATCGAAAAAGTTGCGTTTACTTACGGGCATTTGTGGCCAGCTGTCCAGTATTTATGTCCATTATTCCCGATAACAGTGGTTTTCTGACCAGAATTTTTTTTAAAACCCGAACTACGATTCATATTGCAATATTTGGTAATTTTCGTTGTTGGTAAAACGATCAAATTTATTATCAAATTAGCTGTTACAATCAGCTATCGATCCCTGAAAATTACCGCGACGTGCCGCCATTGTTGTCAAGCGAAAATACTTGCCGAAAACCGAAAATCTTTTTTCTTTAATTATATTTCCGTTTCCGGTGAGTGTCGTGTGCAAAAGGGCGGGAAATATGAATTGGGGAATGCACTGTATACAGTGCACAGTATATCGACTGACGTGACATCGGGCGAGATATCTCGCCTGCAGTAGTCAGAAGGTTAAGATGAACCCTGTCCCAATTAAACAAGATAGGTTCTCTGTCAATGTGTCAACCCACTGACCTGTGGAAGATGTCTACACAAGTCACCACATGGGACACGCAGAAACCAGAAATTGTGGTTGGGTGGAAGGAAGGAAGGAAATGTTTTATTTAACAACACACTCAACACATTGTATTTACGGTTATATACTACTCAAAAGAATTTAAGGGTCAAGACGATATTTTCGACATTATTTTCTGAATGTCAATTATATTAGCTAGACCATAATGTCACGTATGGTATTGTTCCATTTTGACGAAAGTGGGTCTAAGCAACCCATAAATGAATTAAAATCCACTGTCATTGACACTGTCAGACTAGTTCTAATGGCGAAAACATGCTTACATTTGCACGTAAATTAGGGCGAAAGCAAAAGGTCTGCTAAGTGCCCATAACTTGTTTTTCACAAAGCGCTTCATTTGAAAGCTTTGCATGTGTATTCCATGTTCCCAATGCTGAATTTCCGTATAATTGGAGCTTGCGTTTGTGTACGGTGCACACTCCAAATTCGACAATGGTACGACGTCAACTGACTATCGAAGATCGAGGAAGGGCTATTGCTTGGCTTCAGGCTGGCAATACGCAAAGAAATGTTGCTCTGAGACTTGGTGTCAGTCAGAGTGTCGTTGGCCGACTGTGGCAACGGTACCAAGCAACGAATTCTGTTCGAAATCATCCACGTTCGGGAAGGCCCCGAAGCACTACAAATAGAGAGGACCGCTACATCACCAATATGGCTCTACGTCAACGCACAACCACTGCACGCCGATTACGTGACAATCTGCGGACTGCAACTGGAACTCGAGTGTCTGATCAAACCATACGCAATCGTCTGAGAGCCAATAATCTACGCTGCCGTTGCCAGGCTGTTCGACCACCACTCCTACCACATCACAGAACGGCCAGACGTCACAGGTGCACACTTCATATGCGGTGGGAACGTGTTCAGTGGGGTCGAGTGATGTTCACTGATGAGTCCAGGTTTAGTCTCCAGTTCAACGACGGTCGGGTTCGTGTCTACAGACGTCCTGGGGAGCGCTTCGCTGACGTTAACGTTAGACAATGTCACCGGTTTGGTGGTGGCAGCGTCATGGTGTGGGGCGGCATCTCTATCCACCACAGGACCCCCCTCTATGTGGTGGATGGCAATCTGAATGGAATCCGCTATCTGAATGAGATTATCCGGCCGTTGTTCTCCCAGGCCTTCAGCAGATTGGCGGCGGGGCAGTTCTGCGAAATGACAATGCCAGACCCCACCGCGCCAGGGTGGTAACGGACTTTCTCAGACAACAAGGTATCACCAGGATGGATTGGCCAGCATATTCGCCTGACTTGGCCCCAATAGAGCACGCCTGGGACGAATTAGGCAGGAGAGTTCGGGATAACCATGCCCCTCCGGCCAACCTTCATGATCTGGGTCAACTTCTTATGGCAGAGTGGCAGGCCATTCCCCAAGAGTTCTTCAGACGTCTGATCAACAGCATGAGGCAACGATGTGTCGAGTGTATTCGCGCCAGGGGTGGATTCACACACTATTAAACGAATGTTCTAATGTGTAAAATCCATGTTTGACAACCTTCAACTTTGACAGCATGTCATGTGACTTTCTTGTATACAGTGACGTTTATTTGTGGTTTTTTGTAAATATGGAACAATAAATTAAATTTTTGGTGTAGTTTACATCATCAATCTAATACACTCTGAAACTTATTTGGTTATAAATTTTTGACCCTTAAATTCTTTTGAGTAGTATATTATAGCATCAGACATATGGTTAAGGACCACACACATATTTAGAGAGGAAACCCGCTGTCACCACTTCATGGGCTACTCTTTTCGTTTAGCAGCAAGGGAACTTTTATATGCAACATCTGGGAAAGCACATACCACGGCCTTTGATGTTTGTTTATTTAGTGACACCCCAGCACAATTGCAGGGCTCAAATTTAATGGCAGCCATGCTGCAAATTGCCCTAATACCCAAGTCTTATACCTAATTGCCATCAAAATTAAACAGTATCATAGCCTTATTTTGCATGGTACTAACTGGTCATAATACTCAAACACTGCTCCTGAAAGTTATTTTATTACGAAAACCTGAAAGCCCTCACATTTCTTTATTTTGAATGGTTGCTGTTGTGTTATATTAAGACACTTGTAGATTGTTAAGTTTGCCGTGTAAATTGTCCTGCTTTCTGGCCTTAAACAAAATCTCCACTGGCCTTGACCTCTAATTTGCCAAATTTGAGGCCTGCAATTGTATGTACAGGTCTGTATTATTGTCGTACTTAATCCATAGAATGAGAGCAACATTCAACATTCAACTGCCACCACATTCCGATCAGGGAACAAGGAATGTTGTATTTAACAATGCACTCGACACATGTACTATAATTATGGTAACATGGCATCAGAACATATGGTTACGGGTCATGCAGATAATGAGAGAAGAAGAAATTTTCTGCTACAAGGCAATGGGTTAATCTTTCAGATTGATTTTCTTGAGACGAGTGTCAGAAAAAACATCTACTAAAGGACGAGTGCCAGAAATATTTTCAAGTTCAATCACACTTATAATTTTAGTAAAATTATTATAAAATTTACTGCATTTATTTTCGTACCGTAACGTCACAACCCTGCTCACAGCCGATATATATTACGCGATATCATGTACTACCGTTGATTATGAAATGATGTAATCAACAGATTGCAACAGCCATCTACCTCCTAAATGACAATACTGATTGATGATTACGAGTCAAACTTACCAAATGTTTGATATCCAATAGCCAATGATTAATTAATCAATGTGCTCTAGTGGTGTCATTAAACCAAAAATAATAATAAAAATTACAGGCTAGGGGACATGTGCTTGATACTTTTTCTAGCACAGCTTCCTGGCACCTTTCTACTGGTTGACTGAGCTAGAAATATACCAACACAATGATCTAGAACCATTTGTTTTCCATTAAGAAAGTTACTGCTATATTACTAGCATCTTTTGTACTGCACTACAACTGAACACCAGTATGGTACCACTGACTGACATGACACAGACAGAGCATCAATTACGTTGACAAATTCTCATTCTATTTTAAGAACAGGCAGACAGAGTTTACAGATTGGTGCCTTGGGTAACACTAACAACACTAATCAATTTATGTACAGTGAACATGCATACAACTTGTCCATTCCAAAGACTGTCAGAAATGACATATTTTATTACCAGCAACATTAATCAATTGGATTTGAAAGAAAATATTTTCCCCTTGAGAAAAATTAATTTGGATCTGTAATATAAAATTTTGGGAATTTGTCATACTAACTGAATTTAAGAATTAATTTAATTTAGATTACAAGCAACAAAAAAAAATTGCAGTTCATGTTGAAATTAAAAAAAAAAAAAAAAAACCCAACAAGCTAATGGATCTGTGAAACTTAAAAGCATAATTAATCACTGAATTCTTCTTAAGCTGACCATGCAAAATTAACGCCACCACTAGAGCATTGTTTTATTAATCATTGGCTCCTGACTGTCAAACACATCTGGTAATTTGGTCTTCAGATAAAACCCGCTACATTTTTCTATTAGCAGCAAGGCATCTTTTAATGCATATTCCAATAGACAGGAAAGCACATACCATGGTCTTTGATATACCAGTCGTGGTGCACTGGTTGAGATGGGGGGAAACCAGTCAGAGAATGGGACCACCAAGAGTGCTTGATCCTACAACCAAATCACCTCAGGCGAGCGCTCTACCAACTGAGCCAGATCCCTCCCCTCTGACCAGGTGATGCTTCTGCCTGTAACCTGTGGTATGTACATCTACAATCCTGTGTGTGTGAAAGTGAATGTAAAAGATCCATTACCTCTAATGAATAAGAAACGTATATGGTAATCATTAAGCGGTCATCCAGTTATTGTCCGAACCAAATTGTTAATAACTATGAAAAATTACTTTTCTACCTTTAATTGCCGTTAGATTTCCTCCAAAGTTTGTCCAGACAGAAATCTTGAAAAAAACATTACAAATGACACAGATTCCACATACCAGATGATAACTATGTCACCTATATCGACTTCGCTGAAAGTGCATATGGCAAAAAGCATGTAATTTTGTGCCAGCTGCCATTTTGAATTTTTATGGAATATTCTTCAAGAGGGGTGAAAGGATAGGACTTAATCTAACAACGTCATAACATGTTATGATATAAAAGCAAACGTGATGACGTCATACAGTGGTTGCAAAACAAGGCGTCACACGCGACGTTTACTACCCTCATTTCCGACGTCTATTTTCGCCACAGTTGCTCAGACTCTAGTTCATATTTTCTTGGTTCTTGTCTGAATGTAGCTCGGCTTCTATGGGCTAATTTCTTCAGGAAAACTTTGAGTTTCCAACGAATACAGCGTCCATTACTGCTCATTGCCTTTGTTTTAAAAATATATTTTGTTTTGATGTGCACAGTAGACCCAGTGATTTTCCGCCATCGCGGAAAACGGACGGAATTCCTATTGTGAAACGGAATTTACATTTGGAAACGGAATTATGATTTTTCGCGAAGTTAAAAAAATTAATACTATTTTACTATTGCCACACGCTGTAAAACTGACGATTGACCCGTGTGCAGTACTATTGGCAAGCGCTAGACTGGATTATACGCTTCACGGTAAACCAAATGGTCACATTAGGAAACAATCAAATACTTTGCGAACGTTAGCGAAACGTTTGCTGGCTGAACTTGGGGCTGGTTTACTGCTTAGTCTGTTGTGCCTGCGCAACAGGGGGACAGTTTTTTTTCCAGGAGTAAATTTAGCCAGCAGTTTGTCGCCAACACTTGTCTTGGAAGACAGATTTTTATAATTATTATAATTGTAGCCTTTGCTCCTAGATGTGATTTTTCGCTACTAACATGTAGGCTTACTTTGATTTAATGAGGAATAACGACGCATGAGTCAATTTTCGGACCTTTTAATTTGTCACAACTTATGTTAGTTCAATTGTTAATTACATATTGTAGTCTGAAACGGAAATGAAACGGAATTTACAAAAACATGAAACGGAAAATAGCTTCTTTTTATTTTTTTTAAACAGAAAACCAGTGTCATACTTGTTCTATTCTTGGCCAACAATTTCACCAACTATATACATTACACGTGGACTACATTGAAAGCTTCTGTGGTAACAGACTCCGGCGAGATTTGTGTCTGGACAAACTTTGGAGGAAATCTAACAGCAATTAAAGGTAGGAGAGTAATTTTTTTGTAGTTGTTAACAATTTGGTTCAGACAATTAATAGGTTTGGTTAAACTTTAAACAATATTTATTAACCATTAAATATACAGTTTTGTGTTCGGCCAACAGTCATGAACCTATATTATTAAGGCCTCTCCCTATATTTTTCAAATACAAAGACATTTAGGTTTCATTTCTTTGGGTCGTTTTTGAATCGATCACAAAGAGGGAGGGGGTGGGTGTTACAAAGTGCAATTTAAAAAATATTTTTACATAACAACGAACCAGAAAATAAACATAAGTATTACACAGATAATAAGAGAGGAAACCTGGTACCGTCAGGCAATGGGATATTCTTTCTGATTAGCAGCTAGGGATCTTTTATATGCAGCATCCGAAAGACAGGATAGTACATACCATGGCCTTGGTTACACATTCTGGAGTACTGGCTAAAGCAAAAAATAGCCCACTGATGGGGATTGATCCCAGACCGACCGCACAACAGGTGAACACCCATTGGATTGGGTTTTCCTATCCCAACCTGTGCCACACAATTGGTAAACAAAGGGCTGTGGTGTGTGCTGTCCTGTCTGACTGTATTACTTCCCATCCCAAACACTGCCCCATGACTATATTATATCAAAGGCTGTGATATGTGCTGTCCTGTGTGGGAGAAAGTGGATATTTATAAATGGAAAATTGTAGCAGGTTTCCTTTTAGACTACTTGTCAGAATGATCAAATGTTAAAATTATCAAATGTTTGCCATCCAGTAGGTGATGATTAATAAATCACACTGCTCTAGTGGTGTCATAAAATAAAACAAACTTTAAGCATTGACAACTCAAAGAAAATAGCTGCAGGGATCTACATGTAGTTCACCCATCTTTCTTTCCATTAAGAATAGCTGCAGGGATCTACATGTAGTTCACCCATCTTTCTTTCCATTAAGAATAGCTGCAGGGATCTGCATGTAGTTCACCCATCTTTCTTTCCATTACGAATATCTTCAGGGATCTGCATGTAGTTCACCCATCTTTCTTTCCATTACGAATATCTTCAGGGATCTGCATGTAGTTCACCCATCTTTCTTTCCATTACGAATATCTTCAGGGATCTACATGTAGTTCACCCATCTTTCTTTCCATTACGAATATCTTCAGGGATCTGCATGTAGTTCACCCATCTTTCTTTCCATTACGAATATCTTCAGGGATCTGCATGTAGTTCACCCATCTTTCTTTCCATTACGAATATCTTCAGGGATCTACATGTAGTTCACCCATCTTTCTTTCCATTACGAATATCTTCAGGGATCTGCATGTAGTTCACCCATCTTTCTTTCCATTACGAATAGCTTCAGGGATCTGCATGTAGTTCACCCATCTTTCTTTCCATTACGAATATCTTCAGGGATCTGCATGTAGTTCACCCATCTTTCTTTCCATTACGAATATCTTCAGGGATCTGCATGTAGTTCACCCATCTTTCTTTCCATTACGAATAGCTTCAGGGATCTGCATGTAGTTCACCCATCTTTCTTTCCATTACGAATAGCTGCAGGGATCTGCATGTAGTTCACCCATCTTTCTTTCCATTACGAATATCTTCAGGGATCTGCATGTAGCTCACCCATCTTTCTTTCCATTACGAATAGCTGCAGGGATCTGCATGTAGCTCACCCATCTTTCTTTCCATTACGAATAGCTGCAGGGATCTGCATGTAGTTCACCCATCTTTCTTTCCATTAAGAATAGCTTCAGGGATCTGCATGTAGTTCACCCATCTTTCTTTCCATTAAGAATAGCTTCAGGGATCTGCATGTAGTTCACCCATCTTTCTTTCCATTACGAATAGCTGCAGGGATCTGCATGTAGTTCACCCATCTTTCTTTCCATTAAGAATAGCTTCAGGGATCTACATGTAGTTCACCCATCTTTCTTTCCATTACGAATATCTTCAGGGATCTGCATGTAGTTCACCCATCTTTCTTTCCATTACGAATAGCTTCAGGGATCTACATGTAGTTCACCCATCTTTCTTTCCATTACGAATATCTTCAGGGATCTGCATGTAGTTCACCCATCTTTCTTTCCATTACGAATATCTTCAGGGATCTGCATGTAGTTCACCCATCTTTCTTTCCATTACGAATATCTTCAGGGATCTACATGTAGTTCACCCATCTTTCTTTCCATTACGAATATCTTCAGGGATCTGCATGTAGTTCACCCATCTTTCTTTCCATTACGAATATCTTCAGGGATCTGCATGTAGTTCACCCATCTTTCTTTCCATTACGAATAGCTGCAGGGATCTGCATGTAGTTCACCCATCTTTCTTTCCATTAAGAATAGCATCCATCTTTCTTTCCATTACGAATATCTTCAGGGATCTACATGTAGTTCACCCATCTTTCTTTCCATTACGAATATCTTCAGGGATCTGCATGTAGTTCACCCATCTTTCTTTCCATTACGAATATCTTCAGGGATCTGCATGTAGTTCACCCATCTTTCTTTCCATTAAGAATATCTTCAGGGATCTACATGTAGTTCACCCATCTTTCTTTCCATTACGAATAGCTTCAGGGATCTGCATGTAGTTCACCCATCTTTCTTTCCATTACGAATATCTTCAGGGATCTGCATGTAGTTCACCCATCTTTCTTTCCATTACGAATATCTTCAGGGATCTGCATGTAGTTCACCCATCTTTCTTTCCATTACGAATAGCTGCAGGGATCTGCATGTAGTTCACCCATCTTTCTTTCCATTACGAATAGCTGCAGGGATCTGCATGTAGTTCACCCATCTTTCTTTCCATTAAGAATCGCTGCAGGGATCTGCATGTAGCTCACCCATCTTTCTTTCCATTACGAATAGCTGCAGGGATCTGCATGTAGCTCACCCATCTTTCTTTCCATTACGAATAGCTGCAGGGATCTGCATGTAGTTCACCCATCTTTCTTTCCATTAAGAATAGCTTCAGGGATCTGCATGTAGTTCACCCATCTTTCTTTCCATTAAGAATAGCTTCAGGGATCTGCATGTAGTTCACCCATCTTTCTTTCCATTACGAATAGCTGCAGGGATCTGCATGTAGTTCACCCATCTTTCTTTCCATTAAGAATAGCTTCAGGGATCTACATGTAGTTCACCCATCTTTCTTTCCATTAAGAATAGCTGCAGGGATCTGCATGTAGTTCACCCATCTTTCTTTCCATTACGAATAGCTGCAGGGATCTGCATGTAGTTCACCCATCTTTCTTTCCATTACGAATAGCTGCAGGGATCTGCATGTAGTTCACCCATCTTTCTTTCCATTAAGAATAGCTGCAGGGATCTGCATGTAGTTCACCCATCTTTCTTTCCATTACGAATAGCTGCAGGGATCTACATGTAGTTCACCCATCTTTCTTTCCATTAAGAATAGCTTCAGGGATCTGCATGTAGTTCACCCATCTTTCTTTCCATTAAGAATAGCTTCAGGGATCTGCATGTAGTTCACCCATCTTTCTTTCCATTACGAATAGCTGCAGGGATCTGCATGTAGTTCACCCATCTTTCTTTCCATTAAGAATAGCTTCAGGGATCTACATGTAGTTCACCCATCTTTCTTTCCATTAAGAATAGCTGCAGGGATCTGCATGTAGTTCACCCATCTTTCTTTCCATTACGAATAGCTGCAGGGATCTGCATGTAGTTCACCCATCTTTCTTTCCATTACGAATAGCTGCAGGGATCTGCATGTAGTTCACCCATCTTTCTTTCCATTAAGAATAGCTGCAGGGATCTGCATGTAGTTCACCCATCTTTCTTTCCATTACGAATAGCTGCAGGGATCTACATGTAGTTCACCCATCTTTCTTTCCATTAAGAATAGCTGCAGGGATCTGCATGTAGTTCACCCATCTTTCTTTCCATTAAGAATAGCTGCAGGGATCTACATGTAGCTCACCCATCTTTCTTTCCATTAAGAATAGCTGCAGGGTTCTACATGTAGCTCACACGTCTTTCTTTCCATTAAAAATAGCTGCAGGCGCTTCTACATGTAGTTCACACATCTTTCTTTCCATTAAAAATAAGTGTAAAAAGTAAAAACAACTAAAAAATCAAATAACCCTAAAAAAAACCCATTAACTCAATTTATTGGTCAGTGGTAAAATAAAATCATATTAAGTGGAAGAAAGGTTTGGAAAGCAACTTATATTTTCATTCCTCCAAACTGCATTTTGATGCTTATTCAAATTACTTTTTTTTAATCATTTCATTTTAAAACTGTCAAAGAGTCCAATGAACTTCCAATCCCCAGTCACAAAAGAATGATTTCTGCTCAGTACTCACAACACCTCAGCTGAAAACTCTAACAATTTAAGTGGCTTCAAATATCTCAATGTAGAGAACATTGATTTTACACGGAACAGTTGAAAGGATCATTTGATAGTCAGGAAAGTTAGATTGATAACCATTTCAGGAAAGGAAAGGAATGTTTGTTTAACGACACCTAAGCACATTTTCAAACTACAGTTATTTGGAGTCTAACAGAATGAATGAATGTTTGACAACACCCCAGCACAAAAAACACATTGGCTATTGGCTGTCAAATTGTTATTATGATGCTTGCTGGAGACAAAGTTATACATTTGTTTTTGTTTAATGATACCACTAGAGCACATTGATTTATTAATCATTGGCTATTGGATGTGAAACATTTGGTAATTCTGATAATCTTAGAGAGGAAACCTGCTACATTTTCCCATTAGTTGCAAGGGATATTTTATATGCACCATCCCACAGACAGGACAGCACATACCATGGCCTTTGATATACCAGTCGTGGTGCTCTGACTAGATATAGATATATCCATTGTGTATTCACCAATTTAGATAGGTATAGGTATAGATATACATGTATCCATCGTGTATTCACCAATTTAGATAGGTATAGGTATAGATATACATGTATCCATCGTGTATTTAGCCCAAGGTATAGATATACATGTATCCCTCGTGTATTTAGCCCAGTGGTAAAGATATACATGTATCCCTCATGTATTTAGCCCAGTGGTAAAGATATACATGTATCCCTCGTGTATTTAGCCCAGTGGTAAAGATATACATGTATCCCTCGTGTATTTATCCCAAGGTGTAGATATACATGTATCTCTCGTGCATTTAGCCCAAGGTGTAGATATACATGTATCCCTCGTGCATTTAACCCAAGGTGTAGATATACATGTATCCCTCGTGCATTTAGCCCAAGGTGTAGATATACATGTATCCCTCGTGTATTTAGCCCAAGGTGTAGATATACATGTATCCATCGTGTATTTAGCCCAAGGTGTAGATATACATGTATCCCTCGTGTATTTAGCCCAAGGTGTAGATATACATGTATCCCTCGTGTATTTAGCCCAAGGTGTAGATATACATGTATCCATCGTGTATTTAGCCCAAGGTGTAGATATACACGTATCCATCGTGTATTTAGCCCAGTGGTATAGATATACACGTATCCATCGTGTATTTAGCCCAAGGTGTAGATATACATGTATCCATCGTGTATTTAGCCCAAGGTGTAGATATACACGTATCCATCGTGTATTTAGCCCAGTGGTAAAGCACTCGCTTAATGCACGGTTGGTTTGGGATCGATCCCCATCGGTGGGCCCATTGGGATATTTCTTGCTCCAACCGTGCACCATGACTGGTACATCAAAGGCCATGGAATGTGCTATCCTGTCTATGGGATGGTGCATATCAAAGATCCCTTGCTGCTAATCAAGAAGAGTAGCCCATGAAGTGGCAACGGCAGGTTTTCTCTCTCAATATCTATGTGGTCCTTATATCTGTCCGACGCCATATAACTGTAAATGAAATGTGTTGAGTGTGTCATTAAATAATTATTAATTATATGCACCATCCTACAGGCAGGACAGCACATATCATGGCCTTTGATACACCAGTCGTGGTGCACTGACTGGAATGAGAAATAGCCCAATGGGGCACAAACACAAATGTAAATGGACCCCCCCCCCCCCACACACACACACACACACACACACATATATATACACATCTATGGAGCTAAGCAGACAACAGCACAGCAAAATGACACATGGTACAAGAGATAAAAAAAACCCTGCTGAATTATACATGTATATATTTTCTGTGAAATACTACACAAGTTCTATTATATAATTATATAATTTAGGATTCATAAATCATATGGTACTTTTTATCTTCTACATAAATTATGTATTTATACGTTTATTTAGTTTCTTAGTTTATTATAATTTTTTATGAGAAATAAAACAAGATAAGATTTCCATTATTAGCCTATGAATGATTTGAACTTGATCCCCAAGACATATTAAAGAAAAGCATCCACATGTGATACCAGTTGCATGTATATATGCAAGTATCACTTACGTTAACACAGTTTGATGTTATCTTAGATTCATGAGTCAGACAGTTACAGATAGGTGCCAAGTATAACATATTTAGTTCAACAGTAATCAATATACACGCAAACTTCTTTAAAGTCTGACAGAATCCAATATTTTTTACAGACTGCATGTTATTAGCTATGTTTTATATAATTCACCAAATAGATCTTTAAAATTACAAATTCTTTTTACAGCAAATTAATTTTGATCTCTTGGTATTTAGTGCCACCAAATACAATGAAGTGCAATTTAATTTGGATTACTTTCATACAAACAAGCTGGCTGGCCAATTAATTAATTGTGCAGACAGCACACACCTGTACCTTTAGACACCGATATACCAGAATAGAGCTTTCATTACAAGGGCAATCAAACCTTTGACCAACGTCTGGTGAATGCCCTAACCATGGAGTCACATGTACAGATATTCTCACCAAATTTGTCAAATTGCTAATAATATAGCAGAGCCTCGACAAATACCGATTAACACAGACTCGGTTGATATTTTACATATTAAAAAACACTGGTGATGAATACTCTATTTATATCACTGAAATGACTGTTATGACTGCAAAAGGGCAGAGATAATTATTAAAGGAAGGAAGGAAATATTTTATTTAATGACGCACTCAACACATTTTATTTACGGTTATATGGTGTCAGACATATGGTTAAGGAGCACACAGATATTGATATATATTACACCAGTTGTGGAGCACTGGCTGGAAGATAATTATTAAAATGCAAAACATTTCTCACTATTACCAAACGTGTTTACCAAGATAACTACGAGTTCTAAGTCTGCAGATTAACCTATAACGTCTCTCAACTCTTACACTAAGTCTTCACGTGGGAGCAGGCAGCACTTTAGGAACATTAAAATCTCCAAACAATGTGAATTATTGATGAAAATCTCCGTCTGTTATTGTTATGGCACATCTTGTCACCAAACATCAGACGGTGTGGTGCAGCTGTCGACGGGAAGTCCTCTACTCTCAGACTAATTACTGTCTGTGAGCACGGCCAGCTTCCTATGGGCGTCACAGTCAAAGTGATCAACAGTCGACTGTATGGAGAACATTTACATACCACATGCCAAGAAAAGAAAAAGACAGAGAAAAAAAGAAAAAGAAGAAGAATCGTTGGGTAATGACACCCAAGGACACTTGTTTAATCAGTGGCAGCTATTGGGTGTCGGAGTAAATGTGGAAGATTTACATACTGGTTGCCAAAAAAAGAATTAAATAAATGAAAGAAAGAAAAAAAAGAGCAAGAAGAAAATAATAATTGGCTATTAGGTGTTTTAGGGGATGTGGAAGATTTAGATACTGGCTGCTGCCAAAAAAGAATTAAAAAAATAAATAATTTTGAAACCAACCAACCAAGAAAAGAATCATTAGGTATTGACACATGTTTAATAAGCACAGCTAATAGGTGTCTGAGTAGATGTGAAACAATTACGTACTGACTGCCAAAAAAAGAAGAAGAAAAAAAGAAGAAAAAGATTAGGTATATATGAGACCCACTGAAAATGATTGAGTAAGACCAGATGACAAACTGCGAAACATGCCATTTGGTTTATGCAATCAGAGAAGAAACCTGATTAATGTTACTGTTTCAGTTGCCAAAATGTTTATTTTTATTTTTTTTAAACAATATAATAAATCAACTTTTTCCAGTCTGAAACAGACTTGTAAACAAAATGACAATTTATCGACATCAACAGAACACATGGATTAATTAATCATCAGCTACTGGATGTCAAACATTTGGTAATTTTAACATATATATGTAGTCTTAGAGAGGAAACACGCTACTTTTTTCGTTAGTAGCAAGGGATCTTTCATACAGATCAACACTGGCCTCGATGGCATCGTGGTTAAGCCATCGGACATAAGGCTGGTAGGTACTGGGTTTGCAGACCGGTACCGGCTCCCACCCAGAGCGAGTTTTAACGACTCAGTGGCTAGGTGTAAGACCACTACATCCTCTGCTCTTTCATTAACCACTAACAACTAACCCACTGTCCAGGACAGACAGACAGATAAGATAGCTGAGGTGTGCCCAGGACAGTGTGCTTAAATCTTAATTGGATATAAGCACGAAAGTAAGTTGAAATGAAATGAAATATGGACCATCTCAAATGGGACAGTACATACCAGAGTTTTTAATATACCAGTTGTGCAGCACTGGTTGGGACTATGTATACAACTTGAACACATTATAAAGGAACTGTTTGATGATATCCCAGTACAATGTTTTTTAATCAGCAACTATTACATGTTCAACATACATGTACATGTATGCTAATGGTGTAACTGGTATACAGAAGAAAGAAAAAAACAAAACACAATAAGCCAGTCTTACCAATTAACAACAATGGGTCAACTATAAATTATATACATTTTTTCAAACCAAGAGACAAGACAGCACATACCACAACCTTTTATATTCCAAATGTGGAGATTTGGGTTTTTTTACTGTGTGAAAGGCATGTTCAATCATAGCCTGATATGTAAACATCATAAATACAAGAAGTTATCCAACCTGAATATGCCCCTTTTTTCTTTATAAACATAAAGCTTCAAAAATGGATTTACTTTAAGAACTTCTTCAACAGCCTCACATTCAAGAGACTCAAGCCCTCCATGGTTTTATGAAAGACGCTTTATGCTCAGTTTGTGAACTTAACATTAGAGAAGGAAAACAGACAAACTGTTGGTGGATACTCATGATAAATATCTATGTCCTGAACGCAACCAGTCCTCACAGAGATTGCCTATCGAAACAACTCAGCGACTACTAAATACCAAACTCATCAACACTTGATTGTTTAGTTAGCAAATCCACTAAGTATATATGTCCTGGGTGTCATTCAATGAAGTGATGTTAGCACTAAAATCATCTTAAAATCATAACAGTTATGCACTTAAGGTGATCTTAGTGCTATAAGATCACTTCTTGAAATGGGAATCCTGGACACATATTTTTGAAGCCATCTTGGCACTACAAAATTGTAAAACCATCATAGGTTGTGACGTCACTACAGCACATGCCATAGTGACATCATAGCTTATGATGGTTTTACCATTTCGTAGGCTAAGATAGCTTCTTGGAACGGGGCCCTGGCCTAGTGAAGGTTCAAGCTGTTTCAAATACACTCCGTGGGCCCTGCAGGACTTAAACATTTTCTCCTACACGTACGTACGTACGTCCACCTCCAGCCCTTCAAATTTCCATTTATTTAAACAAGTGAAATTTTTTACATGTGCTTAAGGGTGTATACCACCAAATCAAATCCCATAGACGACAATAGTAATACATGTGGCTAAAACTCCTACCTGCAGCGTATCAATAAACATAAACACCATGGATGTAAATACTACACCCCTCACCCTTAAAGTGAATCAGAAAAAATTGGGGGTCAACCTGCTCATTTCAGACATAACAGGTAGCGTCTATGACTACCCTAATTCCACATAAAAATTGTCATGCTATTTTGATTAAGGCCCTGCACATGTTTCAAGCACTATCATGGTAGCTGGTACATTGACACTAGTTCAAATTAAACTTCAGGAATCAACATTGTATCACAGCAAACACTCTCACGTTTATGGCAGGACTGTGGGATGAAAAGTTGGGTGCACCTTGAACTTTGACCCACTCAGATACTATTTGGTGTACGGCTACCTTAAGATTGACTGGTGGACAGATAAAAAAATTCTACTTATTTCTACCACTGTATTTAGTTAATTGTATCATGAAATTTAAATTTTAAAAATAAAATATCTGCATTTCTTTTGTTGTTCAGTTTATTAGTAACATACTGATGATGTAAGCAAAAGACGAAGAAGAAGGAAATATTTTATTTAACGATGCACTCAACACATTTTATTTACGGTTATATGGTGTCAGACATGTGGTTAAGAACCAAACATATATTGCGAGAGAAAACCCACTATCGCCACTTCATGGGCTACTCATACCGGCCTCAGTGGCGTCGTGGTTAGGCCATTGGTCTACAGGCTGGTAGGTACTGGGTTCGGATCCCAGTCGAAGCATGGGATTTTTAATCCAGATACCGACTCCAAACCCTGAGTGAGTATTCCGCAAGGCTCAACAGGTAGGTGTAAACCACTTGCACCGACCAGTGATCCATAACTGGTTCAACAAAGGCCATGGTTTGTGCTATCCTGCCTATGGGAAGCACAAATAAAAGATCCCTTGCTGCCTGTCGTAAAAGAGTAGTCTATGTGGCAGCAGCGGGTTTCCTCTAAAAAACAGTGTTAGAATGACCATATGTTTGATGTCCAATAGCCGATGATAAGATAAAAAATCAATGTGCTCTAGTGGCATCGTTAAATAAAACAAACTTTACTTTCATGGGCTACTCTATTAGCAGCAAGGGATATTTTATATGAACTATCCCAGACAGGATAGTACATACCATGGCCTTTGTTACACCAGTTGTGAAGCACTGGCTGGAACGAGAAATAGCCCAGTGGGCCCACCAATGGGAATTGATCCTAGATTGATCATGCATCAGGCGAGCGCTACGTCCCCACCCCCCACCCCCCACCCCATGTAAGCAAAAAGTTTAGTTTCTGAGTTCTTACATTAGATTAAAATGTGCTAAAAGGCCATCATTTCTTACTGCCTGTCTTAAAAGTAGATTCTGAACCGGATGACTAGCCAAACCAGCGTTAACTTCATCATCTTGTTCACATTACACTGTCACCCTAGTGAATAACAATCTGTGATAAATGTCTCGATTTGCCAACCAGAAGCCATTTGTGTGGAAATTACTTCTCCCCATAAGCTATCTTATCAAGCATTCCAAATTTTATGATCAGTTTTATATTATGAATTACTTCGAAAAATACTCGCAGTAAGAATTTTAATCAAATGAAAATTCTATCAACTTCAGTTGCCATCAGTTCAGCTACTTTTGAAAGGATCATTTATTTATTGCTTATAACGTTGTCGACTTCAGCAGCCACTAGATATCTTGAGGCTTAAACACTGAGGGGAGGGGGAGAGGAGGGGGTGAGGAGGGGGGGGGGGGGGGGGTGGTGGTGCATAGCCCAGGGATAAAGTGCTTACTTGACGAACAGTTAGTCTGGGATCGATCCCCGTCGGTGGGCCCATTGGGTTATTTCTTGACCCAACCAGTACACGACTGGTATGTGCTATCCTGTCTGTGGGAAAGTGCATATAAAATCTCTCTTGCTACTAATGAAAAAATGAAGTGGGCTTCCTTTCTAGGACTATATGTCAGAATTACCAAATGTTTGACATCCAATAGTCGATGATTAATAAATCAATGTGCTCTATTGCCATCGTTAAAACCCCCCAAAACTTTAACTTTAAATGTTGGAGAAGAAACCCACTGGAAACCCACAGAATATAGCTCATGATTAACAACAAAGATCCTTTTATTAAGAAGGCCTCGGGGAGAATAGCTTAGAACTAATTGAGCTACGTTCTATTAGTATTATTATTATTATTTATATAGAGTTTTTATAGAAATGCCATATACACTTATACATATACATACATCTACTACTAGGCCAAATAAAAAAATGTGTGTGGTTCCAAAACCTGACCGACCCTAATTTGTTTCACCGACCATAAACTTTTTCCCCCACGTACAGATCTTGAAAACAGTGAGAATATGCATCATTTGTTTGAAATGTTACTTTATTGATCTCTGCCAAGATCAGTTTGACAGATTTTAGGAGAAAAGTTATAGTCTACCTACAATGTACCTATGGTACTAGAAGTCTTTTTACATGTAACCAGAACATATATGTCTGTATTTAGCCAAAGGTGAAATAAAATCATTGAATTTTGTTTTATTATATTATGCAAGTTGGTGTGGATTTAAAACTGTTTATAAAATGTTTTTATAAATACTAGTATTAGAAAAAGAAAAGGAATATTTATTTTAAAAAGAGAAAAGTTTGTTTTGTTTAACGACACCACTAATCATCGGCTATTGGATGTCAAACATTAGGAATTCGGATACCTAGACATCAGAAGAAACATATGCTACATTTTTCCTAATGCAGCAACAGATCTTTTATATGCATTTTCTCACAGACAGGAAAGCACTGGTTGGAACGAGAAAACCCCCAATCAGCTGAATGGATTCACTGAGGTGGTTCGATCCTGCGATGCAAGCACCTAAGTGAGCACTCAACCAACTAAGCTACATGTTTATTTAAAATTTTAAACTACATGTATATAGCTACAGATATTTTTTATTATCCACATGGTTCAACTGAGTTAATAAAAACATATGAAGAAGTTTGTTTTGTTTAACGACACCACTAGAACACATAGATTTATTATTAATCATTGACTATTGGATGTCCAAACACATGGTAATTTAGAAATATAGTCATAGAGAGGAAATCTGCTACATTTTTTATATACACCATCCCACAGACAGGACAGCACATACCACGGTCTTTGATATACCAGTCGTGATGCACTGGCTGGAACGAGAAATAGCCCAATGGGTCCACTGATGGGGATCGATCCTAAACCAACTGCGCATCAAGCGGGCTAAAAATATACAAAGCACACGTGTAATAACAAGTGTAATCACATAACCAACCCATGATGTAATTTTAGGAAGCAAGGTCATAACATCGGGGTATGAACAAAAATCATCCGCAAACTAACACAAGCATTCTGAGAGTACTGCTAAAGTAATACATGTCCTCTAATCAGATTAACAATTTTTGTTTTATATCCTAAGTTCAAGGGCCATAACTCTGTAACAAAACATGATAAAGCTACATGTTTACACAAAATTTCAGAACAATATCTTAAGGCAAAAAAGGTCAGGAAAACAAATTTTCATATCTTTTAAGTTCAACGGCAATAACTGTGAAAAATGGATAAAATTGCCATGAAAGTCAGACTTGATCTATAACAGTACATGATAAAGTTATACATTTGTACACCAACTTTCTGCTCAATTTCGTAAGGCACTGTGAAAAAAACTCATCAGATAAACTAATTTCCGTATTTCCTAAGTTCAAGGATGATAACTGTCAAAAATGGGTCAATCGGCATGCACATCAAAATTAATCTGTAACAGTACATGAAAAAACTATACACAAAATTTAAAAAAACATTCAGAAAGCTACATGTGGGAGGGACAGCCAGACAGACAAAAGGATGGAGATGAAACCTATAGTCCCCTCTGATTGGACTGGTAGGGGACTAATAGGCGTGATCAAAATTGATTGACATTTAGGGTAAGCTAGAACTGATTGCTCTCTGATGCATTAAAGTTAACTGCAAGCATAAGCATGGTAAACAAGTATTAGTTGGAAAAGATGTTTAAATTTGTTTAAAAACTTACTTAAGATAACTATTACATGTATCTTACAAATCATCTAACTTGATTTAATAGCTCATTGTAAATTAAAAATAAATAGCATCTGTGCTGTTCCCCTTTTCACTGTGCGAGTGCCAATAATTTTTACATGCTCATATATCACTAGAGTTTTGAGCATGTTCATCCCGGGACCTGTCTCTGTTACTGTGAACTGACATTGTGAGGTGAAGTTCAGGGCTCCCCAACCCTGACATCAAATATGTTTATGGGGACAATAAATAACTTGAACTGCAAAAATTAATAAAATAAAAATATAACTAAATGGTATCTAACGACCACTCATGTACAAGCATTCTGTTTATCTAACAGCCAGCACAAAATGTCAGTAAAACATCCACAGCAAAACTACCTGTAACTGTTAAAGTAATTTTATAATACTATTAATAGTGTTGAATTAGACAACATTTTATTGCCTGTTAAAACTCTTAAGTTATAATGCACCCAGGGCTTCTACATTTTTTTTTTAAATCCACTAGCCATGGGATCAGTGATTTTAAAAATGTTACTAGTCACGAATGAAAATTTACTAGCTTCAGTGTTCTAAATTAAAAATTTGGGGCAGTATCCCAGTTGGATACTAACATTTCAAAATCTGGTCTACCACCTGAGAATTTAGTATCGCACTTAAATGAAATTCATAAATAACATCGTAACAAACTTGGACGACACTGTTACTTAACTTTAACAGTAAATGACAACTTTCATTGTTTGAGCGGGGAAAAAAAATGCAGAATTAAAAAAAAAAAAAACAAAACATTATATGGGATCTGGTATCAAAAATTTAATTCTGGTATCCCCGGGATATCAGGATACTGTTAATCTCAAACACTGAGCTTAAAGGGACATACCCTAGTTTTTAAACACTAACGCAGATTTTTGACTATTATAACCGTTTTTGATAACTTAAATCATACTTTACTTACATTTCATGGTTTACATTATCAATTTCTGTACATTCAGAATGTTTTTGGTCATCCTGGTGTTTTCAATATCACAAAATGCATTTCTCATATTTTTAAAAACGCACGTGCGTCTGACAAGTAACAGTTATGGAGTTGAGTTTTAGTCTATTTTTAGAGGGTGTTTCACCATTTCAAAGTCACAGACTCGTGTTTCACTCAAATGTAACTTTATCCAAATGTGTTACAGGTTTGTAGATTAACTAAAGTTAGTGTCAATTTTCATGGGTTGAAACTAGGGTATGTCCCTTTAAATACAATTTTACTAAAAGTAATAATCGGATATATGTCACCTAAAAATGGAGATAGAGTTTAAAACCCCTTAGATATGATGGGGGGGGGGGGGGGGAAGGAGAGAGTTGAGGGGGCAAAATATCCATATTTATAAAATAGGCTTAAATGCAGAATTTTATCATTTTAGTTTTTTACTAGCCATTGGGTATGGCTAAAGTAGTTATTTACTAGCCCAGCATTGAATATCACTAGCCATGAGAGTGGGGCTACCATAATCTAGAAGCCCTGTCTGGTATGGCTAAAGTAGTTATTTACTAGCCCAGCATTGAATATCACTAGCCATGAGAGTGGGGCTACCATAATCTAGAAGTCCTGTCTGGCATGGCTAAAGTAGTTATTTACTAGCCCAGCATTGAATATCACTAGCCATGAGAGTGGGGCTACCATAATCTAGAAGTCCTGTCTGGCATGGCTAAAGTAGTTATTTACTAGCCCAGCATTGAATATCACTAGCCATGAGAGTGGGGCTACCATAATCTAGAAGTCCTGTCTGGCATGGCTAAAGTAGTTATTTACTAGCCCAGCATTGAATATCACTAGCCATGAGAGTGGGGCTACCATAATCTAGAAGTCCTGGCACCAAAGTCAAAGTATACTGACATTAACAGTAACGTACTGTTTCAATATATAGTCCACCATTTTGTTTTATAAAATACGGCTGTTAAGATCAAATTTCAGATTGCCAACATGTTTTTGATTTTACGTTAGGATCCCCATGACACCGAGACAGGTGGTTTGCTTTCATCACAAAATACCCACAGGATCTTCTTTCTACTACAGAGGCAATCAGACTAGACTGTTTCAGTGACAGAAATAGAAGCTACATGGAGCTTAAAATACAGGGCTAGCTTCGATACTCGCCAAATTCGCCACTTGCCAATTTCAGGAACAACTGGCAAATTTTATTTTCATTTGGTGAAAACAATTCATGGAATTATTGGTAATTTGCTGAAAAATAACCGTGGATTTTGCATATTTAAAGATAATTTGGTGAATAGATTTTGCATATTTAAAGATAATTTGGTGAATAGATTTTGCATATTTAAAGATAATTTGGTGAATAGATTTTGCATATTTAAAGATAATTTGGTGAATAGATTTTGCATATTTAAAGATAATTTGGTGAATCGATTTTGTACACCCAGAGCTAGCACTGAAACTACTGCAGCTACAACATAACTAAAAGCATTTAAAATAGGTTGGCTTTTTTCTTCTCTTTTTTTGTGGTAAATTAAAAAAAAAGTATGTTTTATTAGAACTAGCAAAAGCACTACACAGTGTAAGTGTAATAAATATACCTTTCCCACATGGTACACACACATGGTTAATAGTAATACATGCATATATACAAGGGGATATGGCAAGCATACAAAACCAAATCATAATTACCGAAAATAACACTCCCGGCTGCCATGGCAACAACACCAAAAACATATGAAAAGAAAGGATACAAAATAACATTAAGAAACGAAAAACTAAAAATATAAAAATTGTGCAAAAATTTTTAAAAACAAATTAACCAAAGGAATAAACCAGTGCTTAAATAATAAAGTTGCACAAGTATACACTAAGGACACATACATGTAAACCTGAATAACATTCTAGTGAAGTTGATTTGCACATTTACACATAGATACTGAAGTCTTCTCTAAATCCTAGATCTGCCCATGTGTGATGGATAAGTCAAACAGTATGATAAAAAAATATAAATTTATAATCAGATATATATTTCATTAGATTATTATCAACATTTCAAAACACTAATTAAAAACTACATCTACTGTGTGCTAAAAGTATGTACCAACTTAATACAAACAAAACATTAAATACAAACAAAATTCAAAATGTAACCTAAGGGAGATAACTTCAGTACAGACAAAACATTGTTTTAGGAACAATTGTCTCCCATGTATTTATGCATGATTTTAAACTGGATGCTGCCTAAACTTCTTTTGGATATAGGTATGTGAATAAAGTTAAAAGAAAGAAAACTGGATATTGTAAAAATTAAAGAAAAGAGCTGCCAGATTAACCTCTGCTTCCCATTCAACAAATATGAATTTCAAGCCGTAGACGAGTACAAAAGTTAATATTGATGAATGGGAGTTTTCAAAATGTCCTCCTAAAGGCACTTATTCTTATTATTAGGCAGTGTAAAATAATTTGGCTGTAAGTATCTTTGATTGAAGTCTCAACATTCACATGAATGTATTAAATATTTATAATTTATGTCTTTAAATATGTCTGCACCCATTTTGAGATTTACAGGAACTCACAGCATAAAAACTATTAAAAGTTAGAGTTAGAAAATCAAAGTGTAATTCAATTTACTTAATTTAACTTCCAGTGGAATATGGGAAAGGAAAGGAATATTTGGTTATCGATACCTCAGCACAATTATAAACTACATAGTATACATAGCTATATGGTGTCTAACATATGACTACATGTAGGTCAACATTTGGTTCAGAGAAGGAGAGAGCGAGGGCACCTTCTATCACCACCTGGGCTAATGTAACTCCCACCAATAAAGCAGTACACAGGACAACACATACCATGACCTTTGATATAGCAGTCTATCACTCCTCAGACACGGGCACTGTACCACTGACCTACATCCCACCCTCTTGAAATACTGGTAATCAACCGTTTACAGGGCTCACCCTGTCCATTGCCAGACTAGCAAATTGCCAATTTTTACACAAAGTGGATACAATACTCAGCATTTAGCTAATAAAATATTATATTTAAATTAGGCACTTTTCAATAATTTTTCGTAAAATACTCTACATGTACGTAACTGAAAATTGTCTGGAAAAAAACCCCTCATTCTAATGTAAGCCCTGGTTTATAGTGTAAATCTGGTCTCTGATTAGTTTTCTGCCTCATCACCTGTAGATATAAATATACCTGTGCAGGTACACACCAGCCTATACATGTATTTATATCATCAAAATGATACTTTGACCTCCAGAAAACAATGTATGACCTGTACATGTTTACACAAGTAGTTGTAGTGATCTGGGTTATGTTACAAATAGCATCCAACTTTTGTTGTGAGATACATATACATATAGCATGATGTACAGGTAAACATTGTAATATACACACAAACAATACATTTATGTCCCTGTACAATGACATTTTGCTGCAATTACCGGTAACAGAAATAACAGGATTCGTTACCAAAACTCAGCAAGAGATGTTTGCATAATTTTCATTGACAGAGCGAATGTGATTACTGGATCTACAAACATGTCAGCTGATAAAAACAAAACTTATCATCAGCCTTCGATGGGTTATGTACACCCAGAGTCAAAAGAGTCGAAGATTCAGTCCACAGGCTTCCATTTCCAGACAGAAGGAAGGAAGGAAGGAAGGAAGGAAGGAAGGAAGGAAGGAAGGAAGGAAGGAAGGAAGGAAATGTTTTATTTAATGACGCACTCAACACATTTTATTTATGGTTATATGGCATCAGTAGAAGGAAGGAATGAAGGATTTATTCACGAACACACATTTAAATGATGGTTATATGGTTATAGATCACAGAGAACATGAGAGAAGAAACATGCTGTCATCATGCAATGGGGCACTCTTTCAGATCAGCAGCAAGGAATATTTCCAAAAAGAAGGAAAAACAATCATGGAATACTGTACTGTAAGTACATACTAAAATAGTTACTCTTTAGATATTCATAGTTACAAAATAAGACTTAAATGCAGCATTTGACAACTTTTATTCACTAACCATCGGGCATGGCGATAGTAGTTATTTACTAGAGCAACATTAAATATCACTAGCCATGGGAGTGGGGCTACCATAATATAGAAGCCCACAGTATCCATAATATCAAGCCTATTACATGTAACATATAAATACAAAAAAAGAAAGAAAGAAAGAAATGTTTTATTTAACGATGCACTTAACACATTTTATTTACGGTTATATGGCGTCAGACATATGGTTAAGGACCACATAGATTTTGAGAGGAAACCCGCTGTTGCCACTTCATGGGCTACTCTTTCCGATTGGCAGCAAGGGATCTTTTATTTGCGCTTCCCACAGGCAGGATAGCACAAACCATGGCCTTTGCTGAACCAGTGATGGATCACTGGGAGCACTCACTCAGGGTTTAGAGTTGGTATCTGGATTAAAAATCCCATGCCTCGACTGGGATCCAAACCCAGTACCTACCAGCCTGTAGACCGATGGCTAACCACAACGCCACCGAGGCCGGTTGCAAAAAACAGAAAGAATATAGTATTGATCAACAAAATGTATACAACCAAATACAGACAACACCTGGCATCACACACTTGCTGGGCTTCAGATCGAACTAATTTGGGAACAGCAGGCTTTTTGTCTGTTTTCTGGCTCACCAAGTTAGTTTTAGTTCAATAAAGTTAATTAATAACAGCTGTAAACAGTTGTACTTGTATTCACATTTGTATAAATTAATTATTTTAATTTAATTACAGCTAACCACTCTATTGATTTTGAGGTGAACTGTTTTGAGGCTAGCATGAATCGATGATTGTACCGTATTTTTCGCATATAAACCGCTACTTTCTTTACTGTGAAGTGCAAGGTGCGGTTCATAAAACGGTGTGCTTTATTTATGAATTTTATGGTAATAATAATAAAGCATACCATATGACAGGGACTGAAGTATTACGATGGAATGGCTCTTTATTAATAGTCTAGTCAGGCTAGAAACAATACAACACGTGTGTATTGTCATACTCATTCATACCAATTAATTTTAATGCTTAAATATATATATATCCAATGGTGGGGGGAACAGAGACAGAGAAAGTAGAGAGAATTAGAGAGCGAGAGAGGAGAGATACATATAAAGAAAGAGAGACAGTGGCAGAGACACAGAGAAAAAAGAGAAAAAGAGAGAGAGAGAGAGAGAGAGAGAGAGAGAGAGAGAGAGAGAGAGAGAGAGAGAGAGAGAGAGAGAGGGAGAGAGGGAGGGAGGGAGGGAGGGAGGGAGGGAGGGGGGGAGGCACAGGCACAGGCAGATGAGAATAAAATTGTATCTTGAGAAAGCATGGCGTCAGTAAATACTAAAAGGAAAAGGATGTAGTGAACATTTACTCTTTGAGTAGTTAAAGCTTACCAGCAGGCGTTTACTTTAACTTTTTTCAGTGGTGGTCCACTGGTCTAGATACCATGTTGTATAAAATCTGGTAACCCTCAGTAAATGTTGGTAGCCCCATAATTTTAGTAAACAGTCCAGCATGCAAATATGGTACTTAACACCACTTAAATACAGAATATCAGGCTAAAACATGTATGTTTTGTGTAACAGGCGAGCTTCAGTGAACAGAACCAAATGACCATGAAATCAAAGCATAGTAACCTGATATATATAAAAAAAATTATCATGCAACACATTTCAAGTTATATATTGTTTACTCTTTAACAAAAAACAAAAACATGTTTCTATGTCACTGGCTGCTAGTGACTATCTCATGTCAAATCCAGAACAAAACCGCAATGGACAGGACAGAACAGAACAGAACAGAACAGAACAAACTTTCTCTTATGCTCAGGTATATGGAACAGAGCTATCCCATGAAAAAAAAAACAATGTAAGAAATTTCTATCTTACATGGGATATCATGCGCTTGCGTTTAACATGACATCGTTGGTAATATACCTATATATAATGTCATATTAATGTGAGGTGGTGACGTGAGGTCATTCGACTCAATTTTAAATTAATATTTTGTTATTAAAAACCTTCATTTTAAAAGCTATCTTATTAATTTGTAGTGTTAAATTTTATTTAACACATGAAACAAACACGCAGTAAAATCATACCTTAAAAATTTAGATACTTTGAAAGATGACAGTTTTACAACAATAAATAAACCCATTCTTCCATTTAAACTAAAAATATTGTTAAAAAGCCAACGAGGATGTAAAGATATGTACGATATAATAAATTTCAAATCAGTAATGCCAAAATCACAAATTAAATACACGAATCAAGGATTTATTTTTACACCAAGTGATTGGGAACAGTACTATTTGCTACCTTTCCAATGCGTGAACGATTCAACTTTATTATGGTTCCAATACAGTTTATTTCAAAGAATTTTAGCTACTAATACTGTTTTACATATGATTCGCTACGTCGATTCGAATATGTGCAATTTATGTAGTAATTATCCTGAAACCATATCACATTTATTTGTAGAGTGTAATGAGCCCAAAAACTTATGGGATTCGGTACAAGCCTGGATATTAACTAAGACTGGGAATATAATTACTTTTAATAAAAATAATATCATGTTTGGTTTCATAAATAATGAAAAAGATAACTTTCTTAACTGGCTAATTATTACTATAAAATACTATATTTACTGTACAAAAATACAGAAAAAATGCTTAGAAATCACTGCCATTAAAAACATATTGCACAAAAAATTTGAAATAGAAAAATATATTCTATTTTAAAAATGCTATTATGAAAAATTTATTAAAGAATGGTCCCCATGGCTCAACCTCTTTAATGAGTGAATGATAGTGATATAGATATAATTAATTATTAAGAAAATTTAATGTATACATATATACATGTAGCAATATATATTATGACTGATTTAGTGCATGGCTTGTTTGGAGATCGCAGGGTTTCGTGTCTTATTTAATTCAAAACAACTTCTTTCCTTCTTCTTATGCCATCTATATCTGTCTTGTATCTTTTTTCTTTTTCTTTTTCTTCTTCTAAATCCTTTTCTGATTCTCATCCTTCTTATTCGATATTTTCTCTGTTCCCGTTTAAATCTCGGATCATAACAATAGTTATATTATAGATCACTGTCCATGTTCATCTGTATGCATGAATTGAACTTCACCCTGAATCAGTTTCTATTAGTTTTTGTTATTTTTAACACAGTTTGTTGCTGCTTAGACCATGGATACAAATGTAAAGCAGTGATTTGGGGCTCCCAACCCAGACACTGCTATATGATCTGGGACAATAAATATGTATTAAAAAAAGAAGAAGAAATTTCTATCTTACATGGGATATCACGCACTTGCATTTAACATGACATCGTTGGTAATATACCTATATATGACATCATATTAATGTGAGGTGATTTGACTCAGTTTTAAATTAATATTGTGTTATTAAAACCTTCATTTTAAAAGCTATCTTGTTAATTTGTAGTGTTAAATTTTATTTAACACATGAAACACACAGAGCACCCTTATGTCAGATGCTGTTCAAATGTAAACTTTTAAAAAATAATAACTTAAATATTTCATTCAAAATACTGGTTCTTTCTGACTTCTAAATTGGAGTGAAGTATGGAGAATTGAAAAATATGAAAAAGAAAGAAATGTTTTATTTAACGATGCACTCAACACATTTTATTTACGGTTATATTGCGTCAGACATATGGTTAAGGAAACCCGCTGTTGCCACTTCATGGGCTACTCTTTCTGATTAGCAGCAAGGGATCTTTTATTTGCGCTTCCCACAGGCAGGATAGCACAAACCATGGCCTTTGATGAACCAGTTATATGGATCACTGGTCGGTGCAAGTGGGTTACTCACTCAGGGTTTGAAAAATAAGAAGTAATTTAATGTTACAAAAAGTGTAAATGTTATATTTATTTATGCAGTTAACAATTATTGCTGTAAATTGATGTTTGAAAATGAAGCAAACAATTTACCTAATAAAATTAGCAAACACCATCATGTGCAGAATTAATTTCCTAGTGACCGGTAACACATAGCAACACCAAGGTTATCATGCTAGTAATGGTAGGGGTACTGTTATCTGGTCACAGGATACAGAAATATCAGGCCCCATACTGGGCCATAGGCATAGGAAATATACTGTCAACTAAATTTTTTTAATGCAGTCAAACTGTTTGCCATCCATACAACAGGACATATGTTTAACTTCACAACAAAATATTAACAGCTAATTAGTAAAATTACCGAATTATTACCACTGTGCATTTAATTTAGAGACCTACCTCCTGCTGCCCCATACGAAGATCGTCCATCGCCAAACGGCGCCTCTTCTTCGTCAGGTTTCGTTACTGTAAAACGAACAGCTGCCATTGTTTTCTTCGTTAGGCTTAGGCTTGTTCGAAAAATTGCATATCTGATTATATTTTCCTAATTCTGATGAAACAGAACAATCAATAGGCCGCGTCGATTAATTAAAGACCTGGGAAGTTAAACGGAAATCGTTATCAAGCCCAATGAATCATTAGCTACTGCAGTGTTTACTCACTGAGTAACTCAGTAGAAAGCTAAAGTTTGTTCTCGTCTCAAAATACAATTTGTTCTTTTTATCTAAATAAATACTGGCATGAAGTACAAAATTTACTGCACCAAAAAACTGCCACGTTTAGCTCAATATTTATTGATGTATTTCACTGTAAAAATTAACAGTCTATAAAATGTAAACGTGGTGAAAATTTTTTGTTTTCCCCGACTTCTAATCTTTTATCTCTTCCTGTGAAGATTCAATCACGGGAGACAACTATAATGTACAAAATGGGGGAGGGGGATCTACTTTTTGGGGCTATATAAATATACGACAATTATTTTTGATATTCTGTTTCAGTGCTCATACAAAAATCCTGAACTTTATTTAAAATGTTAATACTAACCTACTAGTAGTCAATTATATGGTCCAGGCACGACGGAAACAAGTAGACATTGTGTGTGTGTGTGTGTGTGTGTGTGTGTGTGTGTGACTGAGATCGAGGGCGCAAAGCATAGTTTCTAGGGGGTTGGGGGGTATGCACCCCCGTAAAATAAAAATTAAAAAAACCAAGATGTCCTGAAATTACAATTTCCTGCATTTTATAATAAGTAAAATTAATCTTTAAATTTACTACCAATATGTAATAACGTTAATAATACACGCTTACGTATGTCGGCCAATCCCAAGATGTGATGGTAATAAATACTGTTAGCAACCGCGAATGAACAGTTAAAGTTTGTTTTGTTTAACAACACCTTTAGGGCACATTGATTTATTAATCATCGGCCACTGGATGGCAAACATTTGGTAATTTTGACATGTAGTCTTAGAGAAAACAATGGTTTATTTAACGACGCACTCAACACATTTTAATTACGGTTATATGGCGTCATACATATGGTTAACGACCACACAGATATATAGAGAGTAAACCCGCTGTCGCCACTTCATGGGCTACTCTTTCCGATTAGCAGCAAGGGATCTTTTATACGCACCATCCCACAGACAGGATAGCACATACCACGGCCTTTGATATACCAGTCATGGAACGAGAAATAGCCCAATGGGCCACCGACGGGGGTCGATCCTAGACCGATCGCGCATCAAGTGAGCGCTTTACCACTGAGCTACGTCCGGTCCCCAAAAGCACTTTGAAAGGTTCAGATTGATTGAGTGATTTCAACTTATTTTCGTGCTTATATCCAATTAAGGTTCAAGCACGCTGTCCTGGGCACACACACCTCAGCTCTCTGGGCTGTCTGTCCAGGACAGTGGGTTAGTTGTTAGTTGGTTAGTGGTTAGTGAGAGAGAAGAGGATGTAGTGGCCTTACACCTACCCATTGAGCCCTTAAGAACTCACTCTGGGTTGGAGCCGGTACCGGGCTGCGAACCATGTACCTACCAGCCTGTGGTCCGATGGCTTAACCACTGCGCCACCGAGGCCAGTGAAAGGTTCAGACAACAGTCACTAATTAACAAATTGATGATTAAATTAAGTAGCCTACTTGATTAATTTGGTTTTAATCACTAGGTGGGTTTGTTTTGTTTTTGTATGTTTGTATGTCCGTTTTTTTTTTTTTTTTGTTAGTTTTAAAGAGTTTTATATGTACTTATAATAGGTTCTATTGTTAAAATTCTATTGTTAAAATTCAAAATATACAAGTTTGGCAAATGTGCTTTTATAAAAGAAAACGTGTGACTTTCAAAGTAAAATCCAACACTGGATTTAATTAATGAATGGTATAAGTAACGGATTCCCACCCCACCTCATATGAAATAAAATAGGTAACTGTCGCATTACTGGATGTTGCCTGGGGGTACCATGCAACGATAATATTAACGAATATGTAAAACCAAATAAAAAAAATTTAAAAAAGGAAAAGGGAAAGAGGAAAGTAGGTTGCACTGTGCCGTTACTCGCCCTTGAAATATACCTTCGAGTTGATTTTCAAATATCTTTTAGTAATAGAATATATTTGGTAACTAATTTAATAGTTGGTTTGTCTTAGAGGAGAAGCTGGGATTTGCTTCAGACAACTTAATTAAAATGAAAGTGGACCTTCCCGTTTTCTCGCCTTGACATATACCTCCTATGGTCAAGGTGTTACCTTGGTATACCCAAATATTATATATTATTAACTTGATAATGGCAGTAATTAACCGTATACTGGATTACTTCCAGTTTACATCTGTTTTTTTATAACTTGTAGGAATTTGATTTTTGGAAGTTAGACTCACTGGTGTGAGAATTACGAACCCACATTAGAGCTACCCCTTGGTTCTATTTTAGGACTCTGCTTTAACTTCTGGTTCAAAATTATTTAATTTTAGGAGTCCTAATTAACATATTTATTATTAGAGAACCGTCAAAATTGCGTCTAATTTTCCTCAATTTGTTTGGCTCGCCGCACATAAATTATTTATTTGGCATTTAAGTTAAATTTCCAGATTATGATTTGTTTTTTTTGTTTTGTTTTTTTAACCTAAAATTGTTTTTATTGCAATTTGCAGAAGCCTATTCCCCCTTCCCCTTCTTGTTTTGGGTACAATGCCTAGCCTAAGTCGGACATTGTGTCCACAACAAGCGTGCTTGAACATTCATTTGATATAAGCACGTTAATTTCCGACATTTGACGTGACAGTTTTTTTGTGGGCATACATACATACCATGCAACGAGACAAAATTGCTAAACGTTTTTGTATTACCATACTTACGTAATTAAGAATAATGTTGAATAAATAAACAATGATGCGACTATTGCAAAGACCAGTCAATTTCTGTGAATTATGAACTTAGTATTTTGATCTTATGCAAATGTTAAAGAACAGTTTTATAAAGGGCTCACCTGATGCGCGATCGGTCTGGGATCGATCCCCGCCAGTGGGACCATTGAGCTATTTCTCGTTCCATCCACTTCACCACGACTTGTATATCAAAAGTTGTGGTATGTGCTATCCCGTCTGTGGGATGGTGCATATAAAATATCTCTTGCTACTAATGTAAAAATTACCAAATGTTTGACATCCAATAGCTGATGATTAATAAATCAATGTGTTCTAGTGGTGTCGTTAAACAAACACACTTTAACTGTTAGTCGGACACATCTTACAATGACAAAAGACTGTAATGGAGTACTGAAAGGTCACTAATTAACAAGCTGGTGATTGAGTAAAATACTTGATTAATTTGTTTTTAATTGCTAAGTGTCTTTTTAAAGCTTAGGCCCACGTCTAAAAAAAAGTTGTGTATATAGCCCACTTATAAGTGATATACAAACTACAAACATAATCGCATTTTCTGTTCTATATGCTTTAATAATAATAAAAAGAGTCCAGAGACTGCAGGTTTAAGAAAAGGCTTCTGTTGTAGGCCTAGGAACAAGTAAACAATGACGCAGGTAATGCAAAGACCAGTCAATTTCTATGAATTAGGAGCTTAGTATTTTAATCTTATGCCAATAATTCCCTACACCTAAGAAAAGACTTAATACTAAGGATTGACGTCAGAGTTGATGATCATTAAAACCAGACTACCCAAGGAAGAATGTTTGTTTCAACGCAGTTTCAATAATCCCGGGAAATTTTACTTTTCACTCAAGTGTATGACACATTGGTTCGAGAAATAACCATAGATATCCACGTGTCTTGTTCCTTAATTAAATATCACTTGTAGGTTCCCATACAAGGGCGGATCCAAGATTTTATAAATGGGGGGGGGGGGGGGGGGGGGGGGGGGGGGGTGGGGGGTTTACATAATTCTAAAAAGGTCACTTTGAGTCAATCTAATTAAAATTAGCTCCACTATTACATGTGGATCTAAAGACAGCCAGTTGGAGCTCATGTCCACCAATCAAAACCTTACTTGCAGAATCCTGCCAGTGATTTAAAAATAATAACACTGCGTAGTCCCCAATGTCCAGGTAACATTTCGTCTGTAAATAATAATTTAAATATTGACCAATCACACTTCGCCTTTTATAACGTTATTTGGGAGCATACAAATTCTAAAAATATCGGGCGAGTCTATTTTAGTGGCCGCAGTACAGCGAACCATACCAATATGTACGGGGTGGGTTATCAGTCTTCAATTTTACATTAAAAATTATTTATTTATTTATAAAATTAAAAAAACCTAAATCAGTCTTCAGTTTTACATTACAAATTATTTATTTTATAAAATAAAACATGTTTTAAGGCATTCGTAATTCAACGAAACATGTCGTATACCTTCAGGATAATTCGGAATGTTTTCAAATTATTTTTAAATCACTGGCAGGATTCTGCAAGTAAGGTTTTGATTGGTGGACATGAGCTCCAACTGGCTGTCTTTAGATCCACATGTAATAGTGGAGCTAATTTTAATTAGATTGACTTTGAGTTTGTCAAAGGCTAATCACATTCATGAGCATATCGCCTGTTTTAAATGTAGAGTTTAAATAAAGTATATGGCTTCCAAATAATAACCAGGCGTACCCTTGTTCCCACCCACCTCGAACTTTAAAGTAACAGAAAATCCATGGTTTAATGCATGAAAACGGTCTTAGTATTGATGAAAAGACAGCAGGGTGTTTCTGGGAGATCAATGTTTATAAAGATTGCATGTTAGTGTACTTTAGAGTTTCACCCCCCCCCCCCCCACCCCACCACCCCGGTAAAATCTTGTATATATATTTATTCATAGAATAAATCGGAATGACAGTGTGGGGGAGGGGGGAGGGAGGAGGGGGAAAGGGCCACGCGAGAATGTGTATACAGTAGGCCTCTATGATATGGTGTTGTGGACTAGTTTTCACCAATAAACCAAGCTATAATATTCCACGGAAAAATACCTCAAGTTTTCTGTGACAAAATTGTTCACTAACAATCACTATAGTATCATCCATGTGATTATTATTAATTTACCGCATGCCAACACACGTCTTCAAAGGGCAGGTTGCCAAGGGAATTTCCACAATTCCCTGAAAAACACCCGTAACCGTGTATTAATACGTATACTTCACAGTAGCAGTAATCCACTATTTTTATCCCATAAGCCCCGCCTTCCTCGCTTTGGCAGCCAATCAATGAAGTGGGAAAATACGACTAAAAATATCTCAGCACATGTTCAAAACAGAAGCGAGAAATTCATTGGCACTATTTATAAGGATTATACAGGTTCCATCCTGCATCAGTTTCACAAATAAGTTTATCGACACACAACAAAATTGTGAAGACCGAATTCTCACATTAAGAAATAACAATAACTACAGCAACAAAACACAAGGTAAGTCTATAGTTCACGCCCCATTGTTATCAACTGTCTGTTTATGATACAGTAGTCGTAGCAATTGAGTCGGTTACCTATTTGTGTATTATTATTATTATTTATTTTTTTAACACATGAATGAGTGATTTAAACATCTTTTAGAATTGTTTTTAAATACTGCTAGTTTCCAGTCAGACAATATTCAGACGAAGATCCAGGGGGAGGGGGAGGGGGGAGGGGCCGAGAGCGCGCACCTTTCACTTTTTTCGCCAACGTCAAAAAAAAAAAAAAAAAAAAAAAAAAAAAAAAAAATCAAATCAAATCAAATCAAAACCAATTAATGCCTGTTCAATCACCCCTTACCATGCGCTGGCCTGTGTTTTATAATTGGTGAGTATGCTCTACCATGTACATCTTTCTGTTTTCAATGTAAGGGTTACAAAACAAAGCGTTAAAATTCATTTTGCCACCTCCCCCACTTCAAAAAAAAAGAAGAAAAAAAGAAGAAAAAAAAAGCCAAGTAGAAAAAAGAAAGAAAAAAAAAAACCAAATGGACAAAAGGCAGAAAACGCTGTTTCTCTTTGCAAATTTTTTTATGTTCTGGTGTCAGGAAATCGCATCTAACGATGCTCAGGCACGGTGGAGTAGGGAGGGGGCTGGGGGCTTTAGCTTTTATCCTCATTTTCCCATGAATATTGTACTTATAGAATGAAGAGAAATGCATCTTAGGACATCTAATTAAAAATAATTCCGGAATAGCATGTGCCCGGAACCCCCTAGAAGTGCAATACAACCCTACACACGGATACAGAAATTAGAGATCGTGAAAAATGCATTTAAAAACTGTTGCTTGATGCGCGGTCGCTTTGAGATCGATCCCCGTCAGTGGACCATTTGAGCTATTTCTCGCTCCAGCCAGTCCACCATGACTGGTACATCAAAGGCCGCGATATGTGATATCCTGTCTGTGGGATGGTGCATATAAAAGATCTACTAATGGAACATATGTAGCAGGTTTTTGTGCATACTACTACTGTATATCTAAAGTGGAAATTCCCACTATCAACACTAACACCGTCATACTAGATAATGCTTTATTTTGTCATACCAGAAATAAGAAGTGAGACGTATCCCGTATACTTTACACAAACTAGGGAGGCAGATACTCGGGCTTAGGGTGTAGACTATGGCAAGCAAAGTTTTGGGGGTGGGGAGGGTTCGAACTATCCTCTTCCGGAAAATATATTTAAAATTAAAATATTCGCTTGGAACGGGTTGGGGTGGGGATGGGGATCCTAATTTAATGATACGATTAGATCACAAAGGCGAATCTTGGATTTTCGTGGGGGCGAGGGTGGGGGTAATATTTCTAAAACGGGACTCCCTGAATGAATGAATGAATGAATGAATGAATGAATGGACTATTGGGTTTCAAACAGAAATAGGCATGAGTCTCCCTGGTTAGTGGAAGGCTATATTTCGCAAGCATACTGATCTTATACAACATAACGGTAAACCCAGTACCCACGGACCTTAAATCCTATGTAACCACTACATACCGAGTCCGGGAACATTCAACTGTTACGGCCTTCTTTGCTTCGATACATATATGTGGGGGTTTCCTTTATTGTTCATACTCTTTTCACAACACATGTAGTGGCGGTCAGCACCGGTGTGTAATGTGATAGGCGAGTTCATCGTTATGGTTCACGGATTACAACAATGTTGCACGAGATTGTGAAATCAGCGAGGAAAACTACCGGTCGGTCAAGGCCCATCAAATATTTCCGTATGACAGTAACATCATCTTATTCATCCCTGTCAACAGTAACTAGCTAGAGAAAGAAATAGGTGGGCAGAAAGAGATAGATGAATAAATGGACGAACGGAGAGAGAGAGAGAGAGAGAGAGAGAGAGAGAGAGAGAGAGAGAGAGAGAGAGAGAGAGAGAGAGAGAGAGAGAGAGAGAGAGAGAGAGAGAGAGAGAGAGAGAGAGAGAGAGAAAAGAGGGACAGAGAGAGAGAGAGAGAGAGAGAGAGAGAGAGAGAGAGAGAGAGAAAAGAGGGACAGACAGAGAGAGCGACAGACACAGACACAGATGGGGCTGGGGATGGGGGGGGGGGTGGGGGTGGGGCAGATAAAGGGAGGAGTAACAATAGAGGGAGATAGACAGGCAGAGAGACATATGTATAACTATGACGACTGATAGGGAGAAACAGTGAGAGCTAGATATACATATTAGAGAAATAGAAAGAGAGGGGCAGTCAGACAGAGAGGGAGTGGGGGGAGGGATGGATAATTTGTCACAATGTCATGCACCTGTTTTGTAAACAAACGGTAAAACTCATTAGTATTCAATGTGATCAACATGTCACGTTCAAGCCCCGTTTATTACCAACAAACGATGAATGACTAGTTACTCAATCCGGTCTCACGCATGCACGTGTTGTCATATAATAAATATGTTAATTTGTGTATACCAACAGATGGGAATTACACAATATCAAGGAAGGGTTGCCACATAGAATGGGTTTTACCTATACAAAAATACCGTTGACGTGTGTTCCACACCTTTTACGGGCCTTGTTTGATCGTAAGCAAGAAGCCAGCCAGGTCACGCATAATTAGAAGACGCGTTTACCGCTATACACAGGTGAAGTCATGATAATGAGCGTTATGAATGGTCATGTAACGGTACCTTGTACTAAATTGTAGTAATGAAAGCTGTTGTTAAAGGGAAGGAGGGTGTGGTTACAACAGTTGGTAATAAACTGCTCGATAGTGACATCATTGATCGACAAGCGGTTAACAGTTGATTGACAGGGCACGAGACAAGTTTTATCATGTGCCGATGGTTACGCAAACGTCAACTAAGATAGTGTTTACAAGTAGCCTGTGTAGTCGATAGTTCCGGTTACACTCCTCATCGAGCTGACGAAATTGATACAAGTTGGTGATAAAAATATCAGTTAGTTCCTAACGATAGACAGTCTAGTTAAAACTATTTTCTTGAAGTTTCACTTGTGATTTTGTAATCAGATTGACTTTTTGTTTGTTTTTTGTTATTTTTGTTTTCTTTTTGTTAATTATATTTTTGTGAATTTTCATTAAAAAAAAAAAAATCTTATTGTAATTTTGGATTTCTTAACTTTGAAAGAAACAAAAAGACATAAAATATATTAGTTGATTAAAAATACATAAATAAATTATAATTATACAAAGGTAATTGCAATAATTTTGGTGACGCTCATGAAACGTAGTCCGAGACTGATATTCAAAGATTGTGGTTTGTGCTGTCCTGTTTGATAGAGTGAATAAAAAATATCCCTTGCTGATAACTGAAAAGAATAGCATGTGCAGATAGCGGCAGTGGTTTCTCTCTCTCTCTAGAATATATATATATATATATATATATATATATATATATATATATATATATATATATATAATAAAAATAAAATAATAATAATAATACGCACTCACTTTATTTATTTTAAATCAATATGTATGCGCGCGTGCATCCACACTCATACTAGCAAACATCTATGGTCTATAGAATGTGTCAAGAATGATTTCTTTTTCTTTTTTCATTCTTTTTCTTTGTTTGGTTATAATACATATATAAACAAATTAATTAACACTATTTAAATGCTTGTTAGTTCGTTCGTTCGTTCATTCTTTTTGTTTTGTTTTGTTTGTTTTGTTTGTTTTAAATACCTAAACTTTGTTGTTCCATTTTTCAGGAGCGGAATGGGTAACCAGTTTAGCACGACGACCCTCGTTACTACAAAGGACAGCCACGGCCACGCCTACTGGGTAGGCATCAACTCGAAACCGTTCTTCAAAGGAAGCCGTAAAAACTGTTACTACGGATACCTAAACGGATACGGACCGCGAGCAGGCGAAAAGGTCGTAGTGAAGAGATTTTCCGATGGCTCCGGCACGAAGAAGAAATGGGAGACGGAGATGTTGAAGGTGAAGTGGGCTCATCACTTTGCCGAAGCCTTTGCCGAACACGCGAACTGTCCGCGGATCAAAGTGAACCAGCCGCAGGTGGTTCTGATGGACACTGTGTCCAAGATGAACCAGATATATGAGGGCCGAGGCCGGAGCGGGAGTCTCAACGAAGACGACTGGGTGTCCATAGAAGAGAACATCAAAGCAGACGATTTCCAGACATTCTGCGGGGTCGACCGGAAGTCTCACTCTTCCAGCGTCATGGGCGCGTTTACGCACTTCACGTACCACCAGTCTGGCGGGCGGGCGATAGTCAGCGACATCCAAGGCGTCGTCAAGGACGGAGGGGATAGTTTCCACGTCACAGACCCTGTGATCCATTCTCTGCAAGGCTCGTTCGGCAAGGATGACGGAGGTGTGGTGCGAATCAACGAGTTCTTCAAGATGCATCGCTGCAGCAGCATCTGTCGGGACATGCCCAAGATGCTGCCCTTGACCCCTCCGCCGTCGTTCGAAGACATCACCAGTGTTCCCATGATGTTCGCGCACAGACCCATCGTGCCGTCTGCACCACTGTACGAAAACGTCTTCATACCGTGACTGTTATAAACAGAATTTCTTGCTGCATTTATAGGTGCTTAAAACGAACAATCCATGAATCCCACGTGGATGCCTGTAGCAGACTACCTCGTTTTCTAGAAACAGGCGGGCGTCAAAGAAGGATGGTTGTGTTCCAAGGGAGAAATAACTGTCTAGTGAGAGTTTGCCTTGATTTGGGGTTCCATAGATACACCTGAAATCAACGACGAAGACCTCTTAATTGAATCCGACGCCATATAACCGTAAATAAAATGTGTTGAGTGCGTCGTTAAATAAAACATTTCCTTCCTTCCTTCTTAATTGAACATCTTGGGTGAAAATTCGAAATGATTTCAAGAACATGAAACAGGACACGAATCACCCAACTCATTGTACTGTTATGTTAATTCATTATACGTCATGCTACACTGACTATTTTTGTTGTTGTTGCAATATTGAACTAATAGTGTAAAAGACGAAATACACGGGAGCTGGGCTCAAAGTCTAGTTCTAGCAGACACAATGCGGTGCATGATCTATGTCGTCTGTTGCCAGATCTGTAGCTGAAGTTCATGCCAGCACAGACGCGGCGTGTTTCGTCACTTTCGATTCGGTGCGTTTCTTTTTCGACTGGTACCATACTCACCAGACACAGGCTCCGGTGTCTTTTTAGGTCTAAGAGTGATGAAGAACATGAGTTGTAAAATGCAATACTACTAGTCTCGAGGGCAAGCTTCAGACGAAGAAGCAATTGGTGTGCTAGTACGACCCGGTGCAACCAACTAACAGCAATAGTTGTGATTAATACGCAGTTATAGTTTCTGTAGAAAGATATATATTGCAGATACAAAAACACCATTTTGGTGCCAAGAAATGACTATTTGTTTTGACAAGATCTGGACAGTGGAAACATATGATAGTAATCATTATTTTGTCACCTAGACTAGTGAATGTGCTTTTAGATACCATTTGTACTATAGTTGTTAAAATATAAACTTTACTACCAATTTATTTATTCATTTACATTGTAATAAAATAAACAAGTATTTTTTTAAAAAGCGACTTGTTATTATTTCTTTAAAGTTGCAGGCAGAAGACACAAAGTTTGGTTAATCTACCAACCTGTAACACACTAGGATAAAGTTACACTAGAGTGAATCAAGAGCCTGTGACGTCGAAATAGAAAAATATCCTTTAAAAATAAAGACTACAACTCATCCCCATAACCAGGCACAGCTGTGCTGGGGGTGGGGGTGGGGGTGGCTCTAGCTTTAGTCCAATAATTTAGAATACTACAGGGAAGCATACCCCCCCCCCCCCCCCACCCCCCAAAACACCAGGATGACCAGGGATCTTTTATAAGCATTTCCCCAGATATGACAGCAAATAGCACAGCCTTTGATCTTCCAGTTGTTGAACATTGACTAAAACTTTGAGGGAGGGGTGGTAGTACTAAAATTTATGGGTCAGAGTTTGGTCGTTATATTGCATAGTTTTTAACCACAAACGTTAACATTGTCACCTTTGGGATTTTATTTGGTATAGTACAACCTGATGCCAAATAAACATACTTGCATGGTTTTTCCAGTAAACATCTGACAAGCGTTTTGTGAAATTTACCAAATTATTTTTCACTTTCAGGAACTTGCTGTAATCTTTACTGGAACCAATGAACAAAAACTAAATTCAAAAAGTGTTCTTAGTAGGAACATATAGGCAATAATTTTATGTCAACGTTTGTAAAAGTATAATACAGTTACACTAAATACTAGTTAAAAATGGTTAAAACTAGTTAAAAATGGTTAAAACAAACTCCAAAGTAAAAAATGAATATTTATTTCTTAAATTGTTTTTTATTGCTCCCAAAAAGATAGGTAATTTTAGGATTGGGATTCCCAATTCATTGATTATGTATTGTTTCATCAATAAAACTATATATATCCTTGTTCTATAACACCTTCATTATGATAAACATGATTCTGAACACAAACTTCATCAACTTCTAGCAGTTATCTTTGGGATCAATTATACACAAATATTAATTCCTTCCCGCAAAGAGAGGATAATCGTACTGCAACTCAATATTTAAACAGCATTAACCTTCATGTCTCACACAGCCTTCACAAATATGGTTGCAGAATGTACAGAAGCTGCTACCCTAGTTTCCAACATGAGTACTGGTTTTGTTTTGAGATGGGCCTCTGCCAATTCTGACAATATTTGCACTTCATCTGCATGTCATTCACACAAATCTAATTTTGTGAAACCTATTTTTCGTTCAGGTATTAAAGTAAGGACATCATTTACATGAATGTAACAGGTTACCGGTAAGTAGGATGAAGGAAATGTTTTATTTAACAATGCACTCAATACATTTTATTTACGGTTATAAGGCATCAGAGGTTAAGTAAAAAGGAAATGGGCTAACTGATTTTGTTTTTGTGTTACCAATAAATGGTTTAAGCCGATTTTCAATTGTTAGAGGTCTGTCAAAACAAGGTGAGCATCATTATGGAAATTGTTTTCTTTTGACTATAAATATTTCATTCTCTCTCTGCATGATCAATCTTTATGAATATATACTCGTATTTCATACTCTCTCTGCATGATCAAGATCATGCAATCTTTATGAATATATACTCGTATTTCATTCTCTCTCTGCATGATCAATCTTTATGAATATATACTCATATTTCATTCTCTCTCTGCATGATCATACCTTTATGAATATATACTTGTATTTCATACTCTGGGGTCTGCCTAGAAATTCATGACCAATGGATAATCCAATGCTAACGTCTTGTGGGTGAGGATGTGAAATTCATAATTGTTATGTCGACAGCATTACGTGACCAGCAGCTACAGTGCTGATATAAAATTACCACTGTAGGCAGAACCTTGCATACTTGATATATACACATATTCTCTCACTTACTTATAGAATATTAAAAGAAATTCCATTTCGAATTATGTTTATGTCCTGAGTGAAATAATTTTCAGTTGTCACAAGCTTTAGCTTTAGCTTGTGACAATGAACATTATTTACGAGGGACATAAACATGATTCGAAATGGTAGCGAGTTTAATATCCTATTTATTACCCATAATCAATCTTAATTTATATCAGTCAACTCGCGTGGTTGACGTTCCTGTACGGTTGCAGTGCGCCAATCGATGACTTCATCGCGTGATGTTGAAGTGATACGTCCCACCTGACGTTCCTGTACGGTTGCAGTGCGCCAATCGATGACATCATCGCGTGATGTTGAAGTGATACGTCCCACCTGACGTTCCTGTACGGTTGTAGTACGCCAATCGATGACGTCATCGCGTGATGTTGAAGTGATACGTCCCACCTGACGTTCCTGTACGGTTGTAGTACGCCAATCGATGACGTCATCACGTGATGTTGAAGTGATACGTCCCACCTGACGTTCCTGTACGGTTGCAGTGCGCCAATCGATGACGTCATCGCGTGATGTTGAAGTGATACGTCCCACCTGACGTTCCTGTACGGTTGCAGTGCGCCAATCGATGACGTCATCGCGTGATACGTCCCACCTGACGTTCCTGTACGGTTGCAGTGCGCCAATCGATGACGTCATCGCGTGATGTTGAAGTGATACGTCCCACCTGACGTTCCTGTACGGTTGCAGTGCGCCAGTCGATGACGTCATCGCGTGATGTTGAAGTGATACGTCCCACCTGACGTTCCTGTACGGTTGCTGTGCGCCAATCGATGACGTCATCGCGTGATGTTGAAGTGATACGTCCCACCTGACGTTCCTGTACGGTTGCTGTGCGCCAATCGATGACGTCATCGCGTGATGTTGAAGTGATACGTCCCACCTGACGTTCCTGTACGGTTGCTGTGCGTCAATCGATGACGTCATCGCGTGATGTTGAAGTGATACGTCCCACCTGACGTTCCTGTACGGTTGCAGTGCGCCAATCGATGACGTCATCGCGTGATGTTGAAGTGATACGTCCCACCTGACGTTCCTGTACGGTTGCAGTGCGCCAATCGATGACGTCATCGCGTGATGTTGAAGTGATACGTCCCACCTGACGTTCCTGTACGGTTGCAGTGCGCCAATCGATGACGTCATCGCGTGATGTTGAAGTGTTACGTCCCACCTGACGTTCCTGTACGGTTGCAGTGCGCCAATCGATGACGTCATCGCGTGATGTTGAAGTGATACGTCCCACCCGACGTTCCTGTACGGTTGCAGTGCGCCAATCGATGACGTCATCGCGTGATGTTGAAGTGATACGTCCCACCTGACGTTCCTGTACGGTTGCAGTGCGCCAATCGATGACGTCATCGCGTGATGTTGAAGTGATACGTCCCACCTGACGTTCCTGTACGGTTGTAGTACGCCAATCGATGACGTCATCGCGTGATGTTGAAGTGATACGTCCCACCTGACGTTCCAGTGGGACGTATCACTTTGACATGTACCAAGATACCGGCCTCGGTGGCGTCGTGGTAGGCCATCGATCTACAGGCTGGTAGATACTGGGTTTGGATCCCAGTCGAGGCATGGGATTTTTAATCCAGATACCGACTCCAAACCCTGAGTGAGTGCTCCGCAAGGCTCAGAGGGTAGGTGTAAACCACTTGCACCGACCAGTGATCCATAACTGATTCAACAAAGGCCATGGTTTGTGCTATCCTGCCTGTGGGAAGCGCAAATAAAAGATCCCTTGCTACTAATCGGAAGAGTAGCCCATGTAGTGGCGACAGCGGGTTTCCTCTCAAAATATGTGTGCTCCTTAACCATATGTCTGACGCCATATAACCGTAAATAAAATGTGTTGAGTGTGTCATTAAATAAAACATTTCTTTTTTTTGTACCAAGATATTTTTATCTATGTGTGTATTAAATATAACAAACTTTACATAGATTGTTTTCGCTTCCTATTTATTGCACAAGTTTATTTAGCACAAGAATATATACCACAAGACCACGTAGTGGTTGAGTGGTATGTTCTTTCGCAAAATAAACAAGTGCAATAAATAGGAAGTGAAAACAATGTACGTGAAGTTCTGTATTTATTACATACCTTTTTGTATGTTTTACAAAAACGTTTTTTAATTTAATGTCATAACACTTTGTTAAATATATGATCAAAACTCTTTTCATGGATTTACTTAACATTAAGAAGTATACTCTGCGGCAGTGTTGAATAATGTTTTAAATACGATGTGCCGTAATTTGTAAATCATATATGACGTCAGTAAATAAAAGGCTTCAACTGCAGTAAAAGTAAAAAGGGAATTCCCCGTTTAAAGTAAAAAGGGAATTCCCCATTTAAAGTAAAAAGGGAATTCCACATTTAAAGTAAAAAGGGAATTCCCCATTTAAAGTTCCGGTCCAGATCACACACGTGCGATACAAAATAAATCTATGACAGAGTTTCAAAATGTCTTCATCACTATAGTAAGATTGAATAGGTATATAATAAAATTAAATACTGACAATATCATATCACAAACACATTCTGCAGAATTAAATGTCTCACCTCCCATACATTTTTTCTGGTGCACTTTGATAACATACATAGGTGCAACTATAATTTAACCAAGTTTCATTGAGAGAAACTGATCTAAATTCAAAACAAGTTTTTAATAATTATACAATATAAACAAATTACTGAAAATACTTGAAAACATTAAAATGTTTCATCTCCAAAACACTAAGGAAAGAGAAATACAAATATGTCATACAAAATAGATTTGTCAATTTAAAAAAATGTATCAAGCACCTGTCAGTGAAAAAGGTAACCACTTAACCAAGTACTGCTAAAACAACAGCACTTATTAAAAATATATTGTGACAAATGGGTAGTCCAGAATGCAAGACTATTAATGTTTTTGGATTAAAACTGGGTCAAATCATTAGCGATGCTTAGCATTATTGGTCATGATGCAGTGCTTAGTAAACAGACATGTAACAAACTCGTCTCATCATTATAACACTGAACACAAAACTCAAGCTTCAGCTCCTTTTGTAGGACACAGAAGACTAGGGCCCGAGTTCAGAAAACTTTATAGAGTCTAGAGTCAAATCTTTAATGACATCATACACATGCTGCAACTTGTATGGGGTTGTCATGATATAAAAGTCCTAGACACTAGACTCGTAAAGGTTTTATATGCAGAGGGCTAAAACTTAACTGAAGTCCTTGGCTTGTGGTTATAAAACTTCTTAACTCAAAGCTTTAATAAGGTCACACACATACAATTTGTATGGCACTGCCAACGCGATAGAGTCTCGAGTTTGGACTCAAATGTTTTTATAAACATGAGGCCAGATCCTAGAGATTTATAGGTACAGATGATGCTATATTACACTGAACTCTTTCTGGGTGAACTTGAAATAATAAGCATTGCAGTAATGACCTGAATACTCATATGACCACCGAGTGAGAACTGAATACTCAGTTGACCACCGAGTGAGAACTGAATACTCGGCTGACCACCGAGTGAGAACTGAATACTCGGCTGACCACCAAGTGACAAATGAATACTCAGCTGACCACCAAGTGACAACTGAATACTCAGATGACCACCAAGTGACAACTGAATACTCAGATGACCACCAAGTGACAACTGAATACTCAGATGACCACCAAGTGACAACTGAATACTCAGATGACCACCAAGTAAAAACTGAATACTCAGATGACCACCAAGTAAAAACTGAATACTCAGATGACTACCAAGTAAAAACTGAATACTATTTTCCGTTGTCTACGGAAGCTTTTTGTAGGTCTTCACACATCTGAGAGCATTCCTTCTCACTCTTGACTTTCAGATCAGTTCTTTCCCCTTTGTCGATTTTTTCTGAACATTTTCCATCACTTTTTTCACTTTCAACAGTTTTAACATCGATTTGGTCACCAGTTTCCATTTTTACATCCATTTCTTTTCCAGCATCTATTTTTTCTGAACATTTCCCGTCACTTTTTTCACTTTCAACAGTTTTAACATCCATTTGGTCACCAGTTTCCATTTTTACATCCATTTCTTTTCCAGCGTCTATTTTTTCTGAACATTTCCCGTCACTTTTTTCATTTCCCACTATTTTTGGATCCGTCGATTTCCCAGTTTCAGTTGTCTCAGAACACTTCTCTTTAGTATCTCCGGTTGCCATTTTCCCAAGATGTCCCCCGATCTCATCGTCCGATTCAGACAAACCATCTTCATTGCTGTCCACCTTTGCAGAATCCCCAATCTCAGAGCTATTTTCTAGCTTTTGGGGTTTATTTTCAGCCAATTTGGCACCTAAAAATAACAAAAAACAAACACTATAAATATAAGTAGCTACTATATTGTATTTTGGTTGACTATGTATTGACTGAACCCTCCAAGTCTCAGGCTAGGGATTTTTGAAGCTATCTCAGCATTATGAAATTGTAAAACCATCGTAAGCTATGATGTCACAACAGCAAACACCATAGTCACGTCATAACTTACAACAGTTTTATGATTTATAAAGATGGGCATAGGAAAATAAAACAGAACGTGAAAGTGGAGTGCAAAGCGAGGGGGGAAGGAAGGAAGGAAATGTTTTATTTAATGACACACACTCAACACATTTTATTTATAGTTATATGGCATCAGACATATGGTTAAGGACCACACAGATAGTGAGAGAGGAAACCCACTGTTCACTTCATGGGCTACTCTTTACGATTAGCAGCAAGGGATCTTTTATATGCACCATCCCAAAGACAGGATAGTACATACCACGGCCTTTGATGTACCAGTCGTGGTGCATTGGCTGGAGCGAGAAATAGTCCAATGGGCCCACTGACAGGGATCGATCCCAAACCGACCGCGCATCAAGCGAGTGCTTTACCACTGGGCTATATCTTACCCCTGAGAAATGGGAGAGAGATATATAATGGGGGAGAGATATATAATGGGGGAGAGATATATAATAGATGAGCGTGAACACTGTGACAAATGGCATAACACAATCAAACATGGTCTCAACCAGTACTAGCTCATCAGCCCTGAGTATTTAATGGACAAGAAATGGTCCCACGGGCATAATGTTCACCAACAACTATAATGACTGCAGGGTATAACTAATCTGATGAAAGGTCACTAGCCACAGAGGTAGTGGGTTTGTAAATGTCACTAGCCCACCAAAATAAAGCACACGGCTAAATTTCTGATCAGTTTTATAGAACGTTTTCATATTTAATCCCTCGTCATTATCCCGTTTTTGATTATGCCCTTCCCCTGCAGTATTTCTGCTAGAAATAAATGTTTGGGTATGGTGCTATGGAATGGAATGCAACAACAGTCAACAGGGGGTATTGGTGGCCTCCCCCAGATAGAAAATTGGTTAAGTTTAGGGTTAGGGTTAAGAAACTCACACAGTAATGATAGTCATTAATTTTGTCAAAAATTTAACTTTAAATAATAAATCTACCAAAACGTTTGGGTATGGCGCCATACCCGTTTTACCCTGCTCTGGTGAATTCTCCATCACTGAGCTCTATCCCAGCCTACAAAGCAGGAAGGAAGTGGATTAACTTACGAAGTTCTGATACGTTCCAGCCAAACAGAACAAGGAAATGCTGCCGGTCAAACTTGGGTACGTACGACCGAGCGCGCACGTTGCCCCGCCATGCACAAAACAGGAGTTCACAGTCTGGGTATTCATTACTGAAAGAGAGAGAGAGATGACGAGGTGAGTGACGTTTTTCACACAAATACGGCATCACTGATAAGAAACGGTGTATGTGACCATGTTAGCGAAAAAGTTAGGAACAATACATCAGATCCTGTCTAAATCCAATAAATACTAGGTCTGCAGTGGGATCCGGTTTAGGCAGGTTTCACGGTATATATATTTTTGGAAAAGAAAGAAAGAAGTGTTTTATTTAACGACGCACTCAACACATTTTATTTACGGTTATATGGCGTCAGACATATGGTTAAGGACCACACAGATTTTTTTAAAGGAAACCCGCTGTTGCCACATAGGCTACTCTTTTACGACAGGCAGCAAGGGATCTTTTATTTGCGCTTCCCACAGGCAGGATAGCACAAACCATGGCCTTTGTTGAACCAGTTATGGATCACTGGTCGGTGCAAGTGGTTTACATCTACCCATTGAGCCTTGCGGAGCACTCACTCAGGGTTTGGAGTCGGTATCTGGATTAAACATTCCATGCCTCGACTGGGATCCGAACCCAGTACCTACCAGCCTGTAGACCGATGGCCTGCCACGACGCCACCGAGGCCGGTATATATTTTTGGAATAAATGGTCATAAGAGTATGTCTTGCAAGTGTTATGCATAGATGTGCCGATCAAGTGGGTGGGAGTGGAGGGTCTATGGAAATTTTGTCCACTTATTTTAAAGTATATCCACTGCTAATAATCTACAACTTCCCTTTAAGTAGTTTTATGTCTACTCCCATTGCAAAAATTCCCGGATCTGTATCTAGCAGAGTTTCTTTGAAATATATGTACATTATACATATGTTAAGTGGACAGTAAATATTGGGTGATTCATACAAAAAACCCACATCCAATGTTTTTGAGTTGAATAACGGATAAAGTATGCAACACAGAACATTGTAAATTGTCAAAACCCCAGTTTACATGTTCTTTATTGATGATTAAATTTGTACTTGGCTAGACAGATTAATTTTAAAATAGTGCATAATTATAATACATATATATTTAATAACCAATGCCACCTCACCTTTCAGTTGGTTTGTATCTGAACACCACACTGCCAGGACCTGTAAAGATTAACCAATCAAAAGCAGGGTTACATTAAAGAGGGGTTTTAAAACAAAATGCATATCGTAAGGAAGTGGACTCATAAACAAACTGTCTATGAAAGCCATGCCACACGATAACATTACATAATAAAATAGTTTGTTTTGTTCAACGACACCACTAGAGCACATTGATATATTAATCATCGGCTACTGGATGTCAAACACTTGGTAATTTTTATATATAGTCTTAGGAAAACCTGCTAGATTTTTTCATTAGTAGAAAGGGATCTTATATATGCACTATCCCACAGACAGGATAGCACATACCACGGCTTTTGATATACTAGTCATGCTGCACTGGTTGGAATGAGATTTTATTAATAATGTTTGCTTTAAAACTAGATACTGCCATCCATTGGAACGCATGATAGCCCAATGGGCCCACCGACGAGAACTAATCCCAGACTGACCGTGCATCAAGTGAGTGCTCTACCACTGGGCTACGTCCTGCCCCCATTAAAATAAAGACTATAATCAGATCCATCTTCTTACTAAGATGTCCCCTAAAACATTGCATACAACAAGAAGAATTCCACGAAATTAAATGCCTTGCCAACCATAAACTTATTCGGGATCACTCAAATCCATAGATGAATGCGTCTTAAAAATGATTTAAATAGTTACAAAAAAACCAACAAAAAAACAAAAACGAAACAACAACAACAAAACATTTCCTTTTAATTTTCAAACTTTTCAAATCTGATCATATATCAGTGTATTTCTGCCCTATATTTTGTCCTTATTTTCATGATAACTGTAATTTGAATATGACAGTGCAAATTTCAACACTTAGCAGATCATAAAGATGTGACAGACAGAATTTGAAATCTATATTCCACTAAATATAAAACTGTCAAGTCTCAAAACTACTGACTTCACTGAGTGTATCAGTCAAACATGACTACATAATAAAATAAAACTTACTTAAGCTGTCAAGTTTGTTTCGTACGGGTTCGCTGAATTTGAACGTGTATGGGCTGTCCTGACTAAGAATGATTTCCACGTCGTTTTTGTTGACATCTACTGTCCTACTTTCGTAAATATTACCCAGAATAGCAAGACTCTGGAACAAAGGATAGAAATGATATACACAGGATATATTTGATGAAAGTAACTGATGATACAGACTGTGAAGAAAATGATGGTTGGAATTATGCAAAGTGAAAGTAAAAATAAACTTGGTGAAAGCGTCATAAATAATAATGTCAGTGATTATGATCGTAGAAGGTTTTTTTAAATTTGTTTGGAAAATATTGTTTTAAATTTTTTATCTGGGTATTTACACTCACTAAGATGTCCTATACAATATTACACTCATCAATATAGGGTTATGTTAATTATTTTCTTACAATTGCAGGTTGAAATAGGTAGGTTCAAAATTACACATTTCATGTTGGAAACTTGTTCAGTGCCGACATTTTTTTATTGTAAGACTGGATGCATAAGAGTTAAACTTACCTCTTGTGTTATTCGGAAGTCGCAGTCTTTGACGAGTGGAGACGCACTTCTAGAGAGAAACTTCACTCCCATGTTGATGAACTGAAACGAAAACACAATCAAACTTATAGTATTAGACAAGAAAACATGACACAAGGGCCATAACTCAATTAAACACTGTAGGTTACCTGTATCAACCAGTCTGAGGATTTTACGCATTAAAGTTGTAAGTTTGTTTTGTTTAACTGATTAATCATCGGCTATTGAATGTCAAACATTTGGTAAATTTGATATAGTCTTCGAGAGGAAATCTGCTACATTTTTCCATTGGTAGCAAGGGATCTTTTTATATGCACCATCCCACAGACAAGATAGTACATACCACAGTTTTGATATACCAGTCATGCTGCACTGGCTGGAATGAGATTTTAAGCATGATATTTGCTTTAAAACTAGATACTGCCATCCATTAATTGTAGTTGGGATACGGAAAATGCAATGGATGTGTAACCCACTCCAACCACTTGTGGTGGCAAACAAACTGAAGTCCAATGTCTTCAACCATTAGCTGAGGATGGAACAGGTCAAATTGCAGGAACGTTTTCTTTAAGCTCTGAATTTAATGTAAATAAAACAAAGAAAAAAAGAAAGCAGGGGTGCAGATATGGAAAATATTTCACTAGCCCTCCAGACGAGAACCAACTAAAATGTACTAGTCCGCTAGCCCATCAGTATTTCTACTAGTCCGCTAGCCCATATATCAAAATATTACTGTTTAACAATATTACAATATACACTTCAAATGATAAGATATAAATTTGACAAAAACATTATTAATAACACTTGGTTGGCCAAGTGGTCAACATCACATGGTAAACAAAATAAAAAAAGAACCTCCACCCCCGAAACCTTGATTAACAAAACCAGATTGCCCGTCGGACAAGTAGTTGTATTGTTTAACTCGTCCGTCAAAATTTTTTCTTTCATATGGCGAGCGGGCGAGTACTTTCTGCACCCGTGGAAAGTAATAAAAAAGAAAGAAATGTTTTATTTAATGACGCACTCAACACATTTTATTTACGGTTATATGGCATCAGACATATGGTTAAGGACCACACAGATATTTAGAGAGGAAACCCACTGTCGCCATTTCATGGGCTACTCTTTTTGATTAACAGCAAGGGATCTTTTATATGCACCATCCCACAGACAGGGTAGTACATACCAGTCGTGGTGCACTGGCTGGAACGAGAATAGCCAATGACGTGGATCGATCCCACGCCGATCGAGCAAGCACTTTACCACTGGGCCACATCTCACCCGAGAATATTATTATTACATGAAATTAATCAACGCAAGGATGAAGAAAACTGACTTTAATTATATGTATTTTGAACTAAACGTCTTGTGATGTGTGCAGTATAAGATTTGTCAGTTTCAAAGTTAATTTACTGATGTACAACAGTAAAACTTTAGTATAAAATCATTTTGCTAATGTAATATTATACAAAGTGTGACTGCTGTACATCAATCATTTTACAAAAAATTACAAACAATTCTTATACATGTATGTATATATGTAAACAGTTTACAGTGTTCTCGCTGCCCCATTTAAGCAGGGTGGCCCACCCCGCTATAGCATTTTGCCGCCCTCCTTTCATGTTCTCCGCCCTCCTTTATTTTTCTGCGCCCCTCTTTATTTTCCAGCACCCTACTATATTTTCCAGCACCTATCTCCGCTGTTTCCAAATACACACTTTTTTCCACCCCCCCCCCCCAAAATACCCCAACAACAACAAACAAACAAACAAAAACAACCCCAATGATCAGTCTGCACACTGGACATCAAAGGAAACAAGCTGTGTTGTGTACGAAAAAGCAATTGACGAAACATTTACGACAGTCACCGTACAACGTAATTTAACAGTATTTTAACAGTCTCTATTTTGTCCCATACCTGTATCCATTTGTATGTTTAATACTAACAAGAAAAGTTATATTTTATTTGAGCAATGAAAACATTTTAATTTTTTTACGGATTCGGCAATCTCCAATTGAAAAAAACCCACTTATTTGGCACCAAATTTGTCACGTGATCAAACGGTCATTCTGTCTTTTGTTTCCACTAACTATCGTCTGATATTTTGTCCTCAATTGCATACATAATTGGTTTTAACTGATGATTTTTTTTTACTTTCTGTCATTCTCTTTATTCAGCAGTTCTTTATAAAATATTATAAACTTTTCATTTTGGCGGGATATCACCGCTTATAAAAACAACGGAGGTGGTAGTGTTTATTATTAAAATAATTAATTTTGGGTGCCAAATAATATATACACCGTCTGTACAAAAACAAAACTAATCACCGCCACTACAAAAACGAAACTACTTTTTATCAGTTGGCGATAATATTTCATCACAGCGATCGATTCATTCGATGAAGATAGAAATAACAAAAAATGTATCCAACATTAGGGATCACTTTACAAACATCTTTATTGTTTTTCGTATATCTTGAAATCTTCATTAAAAATAATAATATTAAAACTTTGATCGGAACTGCCCGTGATGTCAGACCGATAACATCTCCGGTGCAATTAAAAGACGAGTCTGCTTGTATTTCGTATAAACGTTTTTGTAGGCAGAATAAGAAGTGTTTTATCCACAAAATCAACCAGCACACAACAATATGGTAACCAAGCTTCCCCCCCCCCACTTTTTGTTTTGTTTTGCTTTTCGTTTATTATTGTTGGGTTTTTTTTTGGAAGGGTGTGGTGCCGCCTGGCCGCCCTCCTTTAATTTTCACCCTGCGAGAACACTGTGTATATATGTATATCAGAGAGGGCCTTGTACTGAATGTGTTTACCCTCTGAAAATAAAGAATTTTATTATTATTATTATTATTATAAAGACAATGGCTCACTATACACATGTCTCATTCGAGAGTAGCTGACCGTGACAAGACGAAAACATTATGATTTGCTATTCAACATGTGCCCCGACACTCGTATCATGTGGTGTCGCCTTCACCGATCTCAGGTACTAATGTTACGGACTTACCCGAACTCGTTCAAAGTTGCACTCAACGACATTCTTCAGGGCAGCTGACACGAAGTATAGTGTTTTCTTTTTGCCCTGTTCAGATCGGTATAGAACTTGATCTCGAGGAAACGAGTCGGGCAACTGGTAAAAATCCCTGAAATCAATTTTACAATAATCATCTAACAAAGAGTTTTAACTGGTGAGCGTTCATGTGTTATCCAGGATAAATCATTTTAACCTTAAAATATTTAATGAGATTTAACTGGTGAGTGTTCATGTGTTATCCAGGATAACCTTAAAATATTTAAACTAAGTTACATTTGCAAAAAGATTAATTTAAAATCATTTTACAATTTATAAACCATAAAAGCAACTCAAGTTTCAATAGCATAAAACTGTAATTAATGCAATTTGGAATCAACAGTTATTTCCCCTTACTTAATTGGTGGCCATATTGGATCGTCTTTTTCTACAAAGAGAAATGGGTCTTCTTTGTAACCTTTGAACTTCTTTTGCATGGGGTGCTGAAATCTGTTAAACAAACAAGAAATCAGTCATCAGTATATTTTATAGCAATATAGTTCACGGTAGTATGGTACACATTAATTCATTAGAAGATCGCAAATAATTACACAATACAAAGAAAGTCTTCAAATTTTAAGTAAAAGCAGATATTATACAAGAAAAACATAACAGTCAAACAGACGGAATGGCTATATGGCTATAAAAGACAGCTGATTTTGAAATTAGCTTTTTGATTTGCATTTGGAGACTTGGCAAGCATAAACTTAAACCATGGCACTAATATTCATATTATTAGTTTTTATCCTTTTGTTCTTCATGCAATAATATATATTGTTTCAATCAATCAATTTCTAAATTCAGGGCATGTTATTTCAAATGAACCACGGTTCTGTCAGTGTCAGTTACACAACTTTAAATTTACAATAACCGCCAATCAGTTACTTGATGAACCATTACACATTCTCAAATTAAGATTTGCCAACTTCAGAATATAACCAATTTCAATGCAAGTTTGAGGTAATTAATGTACAAATATTATTCACAAAACCGAACAATATGTTACCTATATGTAGGTAAAATTCACGTTAACCAATTTCCAGTTCCCTAAACTTATGAAATATCGTATCTAGAATTACAGAAAAAAAACTAACTCTTTAGTTTCTGTGTCTGCTTTTCTTTTCAATGTTAAGTCTTTACTTCCATCTCCTGCCTTCTCCTTTGCGGTAACACCAGATTCCACTCCCTCAGTTGTGGTACAGTTAGCAGAGTCTTTACTTCCATCTCCTGCCTTCTCCTTTGTGGCAACACCAGATTCCACCCCCTCAGTTGTTTTACAGTCTTTATTTCCATCTTCAGTTTTCAACTTCACGTCAACACTGTCACTCGATTCCATGGCTTCTGTTGTAGTGGCACCGTTACCAGTTTGTTTACTTCCATCTTCAGTTTTTAACGTCTCATCAACTTTGCCACCCGAATCCATGGACTGTGTTGTGGTGCTGGCAACGTTTTCTGATTCTGTCGAGTCCTCAGTGGCATTAATGTCTTTATATTTGACCGCAATCTCAGCATGGCTTTCTGGTGTTGTCTCCATAGCAACCGCTTCACTGTTTTTGACATCACCAGCTTGTGGTAAAAGGAAAGGAATGATTAGCACTTATAACTGTAAATTAAAATGTGCTGAGTGGCTCATTCAATAATACTTTGATTTTAAGCTACAGAAAGAAAGAAAGAAAGGTTTTATTTAACGACGCACTCAACACATTTTATTTACAGTTATATGGCGTCAAAGATATGGTTAAGGACCACACAGATTTTGAGAGGAAACCCACTGTCGCTACTACATGGGCTACTCTTTCCGATTAGCAGCAAGGGATCTTTTATTTGCGCTTCCCACAGGCAGGATAGCACAATCCATGGCCTTTGTTGAACCAGTTATGGATCACTGGTCGGTGCAAGTGGTTTACACCTACCCATTGAGCCTTGCGGAGCACTCACTCGGGGTTTGGAGTCGGTATCTGGATTAAAAATCCCATGCCTCGACTGGGATTCGAAACCAGTACCTACTAGCCTGTAGACCGATAGCCTAACCACGATGCCGGTCTTAAGCTACAGTTATTTGAGTGAATTAATAATGTTTCAGAATTAATGTTTAACAACACTGGCTGTTGGGTGTCAACACAATGGCTATTTAAAGTCTGATATATGATTACTGTCACTCCTGGTAGAGAAAGTGATAGAGGAGACTTGCTGCTACACAGGCTAATCCTAACAAACAGCATGGAAATCTTTACAAACCTCCTGCAATTTTATCAGAATGTTATCCAAAATTGTTATCCAAAGAAGTTAAGTATTTTCGGAACCCATCTCGGATGATTATGTAATGGTCACAAAACATTGTGCATGCATCACAGATTTTATCAATATGAAAATATTAGTGCAAAAATGCATTTGTAGCAGGACAACTGTCATTCCAACCAACCCAGTGGGCTCGTTTAGGTGGGAATTTTCTCTAAATAAAAACATTACACATATTGAATTGAAAAATGGCCGTTTATTTTAAACGACATCATACTGATACAAAACATTTGGACTAAACCTCATCGCATCACATATATCAATATCACAACAATAGAATACATACATGTATGTGCGACAGAGGCAAACATCACATATCTCAGTATCGATGTAATCAAATATTTATATGTATGTGAGACAGAAGCAAACCATCACATATATCAATATCAAAACACTAGAATATATACATGTGTGTGAAACAGAGGCAAAACATCACCTATATCAATATCAAAACACTAGAATATATACATGTATATGAGACAGAGGCAAAACCCTATGTACTATAAGGCCCAATCAATATTCTTTAACAGCAAGCTTCTAGGTGAAACAGAGACATGGCCCCATGTTTCCCCATCCATGATAATGTGAATAATAAGAGGAAGTTATCGGAAAACACAACATTGTCAGAATTGTCCCACCAAAGGACGGAGTCTCATCACGTCATGTACAATTGTCAATATCAAAAATAATAAAAATATATATATGAATGTGAGACAGAGGCAAAGCCCCATGTCCCAAGAGAAAACTGTACCAGCTTAATAACATGTTTCCCGTCTATTCGATGTGCCCAAGAGCGTCACAAGGCCACCACTTCCACCTATGGACCTCCTCGTAAAAGCCCAATACTCGTGTTTCATACCTAGAATTTACCCAATATATGGCGTTCTCGCCAGATGCCGTCACGTTACCTTAAAACCAGACAGAAGCAATGCTCCATGTCTGCTAACAAACAATAAGCTTAATGCAGAGACCATCCAACTATTATTAATTAGTATAATTTTGAGATTTTCAAATGTGTTTTAAAATATTATATGCCATGCAAGACAGGGATTCTGATGTACTTTTTAAAAGCGTCGGACTTCCACCTACCCATTGCTTGAATTTGCTGATCAGACAAGCCTTGCATGGCTGCAAAAGTTGCTGCCCCGATGTGGAAACTGTGGCTTTTGTAGAGTTTGGAATCAAAACCTGCCCACTGCACTGATTTTTGCAACTGACCACAAAAATATGACCTCGTGACTAGAATGCCTCCAGGAAATGCGAAGAGCATTCCTGGATCAGTCCCTCTAAGTTTGAGGTAGGATTGCATTGCCACTACGGGGCAAAATTAACTTTCTCGATGGTAACTAACCATCAGTTTGACTGGTGGCTTACCCTGGTGGAATTTAAAGCTGCCAATATGCAAAAGAAAACCCTCTGGGAGCATGACGCAATCTTTGTATTGTATCCCGTGTTGTGGGCTTGACGACTGGATTGTCATCTCCCCCACCCTCAACAATGCGTGGAAGGCAGTCAGGTACATGACCGTAAGCAAAGATCGATTGTATGCACATGTGCAGGTGAACTGAAGTGACTGAATTAGTGCACGCAATATGACTGGAGTTATCGGAAGTCGAGTATCGGGCTGACCATTTAGTTTTTTTAGCTCCCTGTAGAATCTTTTTAATGACAAAGTTGTTGGAAGGATCTACTACTCCTGCCAGTTTATGTATGTAAGAGATTGCTGATACCATTGAAAAAATTGTGGCGGCTGCCATGTGTTGTGAATAACAGAAGCCAATAAAACTAGCAAGTAATGGAACTGAAAGTGGCAGCACCGTGGACGATGGGGCATATTGAGTGACGAAAGCTGTTAATTTGTTAAATGCTCGTGCATATGAGACTTTCGACGCTCCTGATAACCACAAAATAGATCTGTTTATACATCCATTTTTCTTGTGTACCTGCACCAGACCAAAAACGGCTTCAAGATGAGTCATATTTATATTATTATTACCTTCTTTGTCTGGTTTCCGAGCCTTCATCCATGGAAGGGTTCGAACTTTCTCTATGACACAGATGAAGAATGCGCCAGTGTTTTGATGATGAGGCAGAACACGCATGCTGAAGAAAGAAAAAAAAAGAAAAAATAATTTATAAAATTATGAAACCTCAATAGCGGATTCAAGGGTGGTAGTTAGGGGGTTTAACCCATACAACTTTAGCTGCCAAGTAAAAACAATACACTTTTAATTGTTTTGCCTTTTGTCATTGGAAACACCCAGACACCCACCCACACAATGCTCAGCGAGATATGAGCATCTGCAATCACAAACCCCAGGGAGAGAGAGGGAGAGAGAGAGAGAGAGAGAGAGAGGGAGGGAGGGAGGGAGGGAGGGAGGGGAGGGAGAGGCAGGGATAAAGGAGAGAGGAGGGA